>NW_016108016.1:529608-548935 GCF_001604975.1 Cebus imitator
AAAAAAAAAAAAAAAAAAAAGATCCCAGTGACTAGGCTGGGCCAGCACATAGGAGAAATGTTCTACTTTCAGCAAAAGGAGACTCGCAAGCATCTTAATGTTTTTATAGAATTAAACAAATTATGGCAGAACAATAAACATTAAACTTAGCTATATTTTTGGTCTGCTTTGTTTGCAAGGAATAACCCCTGTCAAGCCATCAGAAGTGCAGGGGAACACTGGAAGGAGACTCGCAGTGGGACCTGGGGATTCAAAAGTAGGGCCCTCCCAGGGACCCGAGGCTGACAGCTCAGCTTCCCTGAGACCGGAGCTGCAGGGAGTTTTAAGTTGAAGGGAGATCTGGGGGCCTCAGAGGCAGCTGTCCGTGGGCCTTCTCTGCTTTACTATTGTGGCCCAGGGTTGTGGCTTGAATTGTGTTTCCAGAAAGGTATGTTGAAGTCCTTACTCTAGTACCAATGAATATGGCCTTATTCGGACATAGGGTCATGGTAGAGTTAATCAATTTAAAATAAGTCATACTGATTTGAATGACCCCTAAATCCAATCCCTGGTGTCCTTATGCAAAAAGACACAGAGGTACATGGAACACATAGAGGGAAGATGATGGTCATATGCGGCTGGAGGCAGGAAATAGAGTGATGCTGTCACAAGCCGAGGAACACCAAGCATTGCCAGCACCCTCCAGAGGCCAGGAGGCAAGGAGAGCTTCTTCCCTAGGGCCTTCAGAGGGATCATGGCCCCCTGCACCTTGGTTTTGAACTTCCAGCCTCCAGAACTATCAGAGAAGATGCTTGTGTTGTTCTAAGCCACCTAACATGTGCTCATGTGTCATGGCTGCCCCAGGAAGTGAACACACCCAGCTGTGCACCATGGCTCTGATTTTTCTGAGATGGAGTTTCACTCTGCCACCCAGGCTGGAGTACAATGACGCAACCTCGGCTCACTGCAGCCTCCACCTCCTGGGTTCTAGTGATTCTCCTGCCTCAGCCTCCCAAGTAGCTGGGACTACAGGTGCCTGCCACCATGCTCAGCTAATTTTTTGTATTTTTTAATAGCGTCGGGGTTTCACCATGTTAGCCAGTCTGGTCTCGAACTCCTGACTTCTGATGATCCAGCCGCCTCAGCCTCCCAAAGTGCTGGGATTACAGGGGTGAGCCACTGTGCCCAGCCCTGTTCAAATTCTTGATACAGAGGGAATCTGGGCCTGGTCATCTTTTGTGGCTGACCTGTAGACCAGTTGCCCTTGATGGTTCAGGGGCTGCCTTAGGCCAAGAAGCTGTAACGGGATGTAGTGGGGTCACTTATAACAAAGCCAGACTTCTTGAGTTCAAAAGGCCTGCAGAGGTCAAGCATCTTAAACATGTCCAGCAGACCCAGGCACCTTGGTCAGGGCCTATGCGGAGGTTTTGTGGAGCTGTGATCCTCCTGTAGAGTTCTTTCAGATCCTTTCCTTTCCCCACTCCATGCATCCACCTAGCTCCTACTTTTCACTGCTAATGAAGGGCTAGAGGAAAAAAAAACTAGGTCCTTTTTTTTTTTTTTTTTTAAAAAAAAGGAGGTTCTGTAGAAAGTACAGACACTTAAGTCCTGGATTAAGATTCATGAGTCCTGAGTTGAAAGCTAGATTTTGTTACTTACCAGCTATGTGACCGTGACACTGGGCAGACCTTTTCACTTCCCTGAGCTTTGGATCCCCAGCTGTGAAATGGAGTCAATGTCACTGGCCTGCTAAGAATGTGATCAAATAAGAAAATGGATGTGAAGATTCTTTGATCTTGTTAAAGCTCCAAGCCCACAGAGAATGCTTCAGGCAAGAAGCAGCCCCCCAGTTAGGGTGGGTTCCATGCAGAAGCTGGCTGTGGAAACTGAGGGGCAGGCTCAGGGACAGGGTGCCTGCTGGCTGCCTGCTTTTCCTTTGTCTTTTTCGATAATGCTAATTTGGTTACTCTTAGTAACAGCTATTCCCCATTACTATTACTCATTCCGGGCTCTGAATCATTCTGATGGATACAACTTGACATCAACCAATTTGCCTAATTCATCACCTTTGCATTTCTTTAATACTAAACACAAAGTAGGAAGGTTTTCCTACTGGCTTTGCGATTTTCTTTTCTCCTCTCCTTCAGCATCAGTGGGGGATGCAGAAAAGACTCCCTCTGAAGGGCTGCTGGGTGGAGAATTCAGCCGGCTAGGAATTCTTAAGTTAAAACGCACTCACTGTGTGGGCTTTACCAAGTTCAGGATGACCATGACTTTGCTCATCCTCGTCTCTGCAGCCCCCACGGCTGGTCGGTCGTTGGACAATCATTCATTTTCTATCTGGGATTCAGCCCATCCCAGCCGGGACTGACAGTAGCCCCCACCCAGCTTCCCTGCACTTGTGTAAGCTCAGCCATGGCCTAAAATGTAGAGTTCTCATTTCAAGGCGCAGGCCTGATTCTCCCACCCTCAATTTGGGAAGGTCCTGAGTCGACTCACTCTTTCAAGTCCTGCCCAGCCACCTTCTCCATGGAGAAGGAATCTCCTGCTTGAAATCCCTACATCGCTTCTCCTATTCCTTTATGATGAGCCGTAATCCCTTCACATTACAGAATCAAAATGCTCATTCTAACAAGCCAAGCAGTACAGAAGCATAGAAGGCAGAAGGCGACGTTTTCCCCATTCTTCTTCTCCAGTGTCCTCCTCTCTCCAGCACCCCCTTGGGTAACCCATGTTTTGTTTTGTCTGCATTTTCCAATGTTTTTTTTTTTTTAAGTTCACACTAACATATTCGTTTATGTATTCACACATAAAGGGTTTTTCTACTAATATTTAAATGGGCTCATACTGCACATACACAATTACCTTTCTTTACTTAATAATATATTATGAATATTCCTCCATGCCAATTCCCGTATATCTAATTCATTTAAATGGCTTCATAATGTTCTATATATTTATTCAAATCTTTCCCTGTTGTTTTCCATTCTGTAACCTTCATACACATATCTTTTTATACCAATGTTTTCGTTTCTGTAGGAGAGTCACAAATGTGTGATTTCTGGGTCAAAGAATATAATATGCTTAATTCTTATGGTTACTAGCAGATTACGTTTAGACAGGATGTGGGGCTGTAGCTCCTCAGTGAAGTATAGGAATGCCTGTTTCCTCACACCTTCACCAGCTTTTAGATACTAAATGTAAATATTTTGCATTTTTTTACTGCTTGGTGACAAATGGCATTTTAGTGTTTTAATTTCCATTTTCTTAAATACAAGTGAGTCTGAACATTCTTTTATATTTCTTGGCCATTTGCATTTTTCTGTAAATTCCTTGTCACATCTTTTGCCAATTTTTAATTGTATCCTTTACATATTACAGTCTCAGGCCAGGCTCAGTGGCTCATGCCTATAATCCCAGCACTTTGGGAGGCTGAGGTGGGTGGATCACTCAAGGTCAGGAGTTCGAGACCAGGCTGGCCAACATGGTGAAACCTTGTCTCTACTAAAAATACAAAAATTAGCCAGGTATGGTGGCACATGCCTGTAGTCCCTGCTACCCAAAAGGCTGAGGCAGAAGAATCGCTTGAACCCGGGAGGTGGAGGCTACAGTGAGCTGAGATCACACCACTTCACTTCATCCTGGGAAACAGAGCAAGACTCTGTCTTAAAAATAAAATAAAACAAAATACAAATATCACAACTCCTTGTACATGTCCAGCATAACCTCTCTCCATAGTAATAGCTAATATTTGTGTCGCATGTAAAGAAGCTTTCACACACATTAGCTCATTAAGTCCCCACTTTGATTCTGCAAGGAACATAATATTTTTAGTTTTAGGAAACTGAAGCTCAAAGACATGCCCAAGCTACATAGTCTCTGTGGCAGAGCTGAGGCTCCGACGGCCTTCCACAGCCCCATCCATGGGTGACTTTTCTCTCCCATTTGGTACCTTGTGCAGGCCTTACACCAGGGAATGGATGCAAAATGAGTAGAATGACATATGATGGATGGATTGAGGAATCAGAAGACGGAGAGACTGATGGATAGATTAAAAGATGGCAGTTTGGAGCAACTTCCCAGCATACACCCCTCCCCCACAATATGTGTCTTCTGGATTTCTGCTCAAAATGTCCTTCTCATTCTTCATTATCATTGCCAAGCACAGTCTTTCATAGGCATCTGACCTTGCTTTAGTCCTTGACTTCTTGTGTATGAGTCTCTGTCTCATGCATGGAAAACAGCCCCTCGTCTCAGGTAGGTAACGTGAAGAGTGACAGAGTAGACGAGCATTACACAGCAGTTCTCAGCTAGAGGTGACTTGGGTCCCCCTTCCCCAGGGGACATTTGGCAATGTCTGGAGACATTGTTGGTGTCACCACTGGGGGAGGCGGTGCTACTGGCCAGTAGGCAGAGGCCAGGATTGCCGCTAGACATCCTACAAGGCACAGGCAGTGCCCGCAAGAAACAATGCCTTGGCCCCAAATGCCAAGAGCACTGCTGTGGAGGAGCCCTGGCTTAAAGCTGCAGCAAGCCCTTAGTGACAGCCTGATAAGAAGGAAGGCTGTAGGAGGTGCAGACTCAGGGGACTTGCCCCTGAGCGTTCAGAGGCCTGTATACCAGCTGCATGATTTTGAGCATTGATCCTTTCTGAGCCTCAGTGTTCTCGAGTATAAAATGAGAATAATCTTATCTTCCATGAGAGGCTGTTGTCAATATGAAGCAGAAGGCTGTATGTGAAAGGATGCCAGGTACAAATGGGAGATGTTAATTGTCATTAGGAAGCATTGGAGAAGGCTCTTTTATTTATCTGGTGTGACTTTGGGGGAGCTCAGCCTGCACTCTCTTGGTTTCTGGACTGACTGTGTGTGGGTTCTTTGGATGTGAAAATGCAGGTGTTTGTGGTTTGGAGTCTGAAAAACCAGCTGAATGCTAATTTCCCAGCGTCCTTGTTTGCTCCTCTGGAAACTTTGCGGGGGGACAGCTAATCGATGGGGGGAAATGATGGCTTCTGCATTGTGCACATACTAACTGGCAGCCCTGGAGCCCAGACCCGGGAGTTGGGAACATGCATTTGCTCTTGAAGGAAGGCTGGGCAGGAACTGTTATGGGATTTCTAATTCTGGATCTGATTGGTTGAGAGCAAGATCTGATCCACTTGATGTAGCCGACCAAGGTAGCAGAGGGAAGTGGAGCCACGTAGCCACCGGGGATGAAAAATCAAGGAAATAGAAAGGAAGGCGAAATGAAAGTGGGAGGAGGTCCTGAGGAATTCAGCAGCCTGAGAGCAAAAGCCCAGAAAGACGTTTTACACTCTTGCTCTATGTCACTTTAGTCCTAGCCATTCACTTATGCAAGGATTTTTGGGCAAAGGATTTTTCTAATCAGCCCTACCATATCACCCCAAGTCTAACCTCACCTTCCACTTTGCCCACACGTCCTGACCCACACTACAGTCTCTGCTGTGTCCCCACCCAGGTCCTGTCCTCTGTGCTCTCTCCTCCTCACTTGCCTGGACCTCTCAAGCCTTCTTTCAACCTTATTGGTCTGATTAGAATTCCACCCACCATCCTTGGCTCAGCCCACCATGCCAATGGTGGAAAGGAAAGGAAGTGAGCAAGGGAGAGAGCAGAGGAGATGGCTGGTCTCTTTTGAGCCAAGGGAATTAGATTCCCTGCCTGCTTCCAGCTTCTTCTGCCCCAAAGACCAGAAGGATAGTCCTTTCCCTAATATGCTTGGCATAGAACCACTTGTGCGCAAATACACCTGTCCTGTTTTGAGTCATAACTAGTGGTTCATAAGCATCTTTCACAGCATGTGGAATTCACAGCTTGGAGGTGATGCACATTCTGCCCCGATTCAGGCCCTAAGCCAGGTCCTGTGTTTTCTCAGCATGTGTAGCCTGGATCCATTGGCCTTCTTGTCTTTCTGGAACTCTTGGGCTAGGGTTGCCTGCCTCTCAGTAAGAAGCTTCTGTGAGGGTGGAGCAGAGCAACAGATAAAGTCAAGGATGTCAGGAGAGCTTGTAAGGTGATTCAAACCCTAGTTCCAGGAAGGTAGAACCCAGGGAAATTCTTTTATCAGTGTTCCTCATTCAGCAGTGGCAGCAGCGTGGTGGAGGGGCACAGACTGCGTGTCTCCCCATGTGGGGACCAGTCCCTTGAGGAGTTCAGGCTTCCTCCAGCCTGGCTGGGTGGGGTGGGGACCGCGGGGGCTGGCGTGGCAGCTGTGGGCTGCACCAAGGCCTGTCAGGGAGGAATGATTAATGAACAGCCGCACCAGCTGAGGCTAACCTTTGGAGAGCTGAGCAGGGCATCTGCAGAACTGTCAGCGCTCTGACAAGGACAGAGCTGAACAACCAATTATGCCGCCATCACTAAGGTGGGCTGTCACTTTAATCCCAGCCATTCACTTAGGCAAGGACAGGGAAATTTCTCCTCTGCAGAGGCATGTGCCTTGGCCACCTTAACCATTTCAAGACAGGGCAGGGACCCTGGCTGGGTGCTGCTCCAGCTGTGTCCTGAGACAAGCCTCCCCACCTCCAGGCTTTCCCGGCTTCCCAGTCTCTCTTTCATACTGGCCATGAGAGCAGAATTCCAAACCATATTTACGCCTCTGATTTCATTCTGCTGCCTCCCACAGCTTGCAGGGTAAAGCCGGAATTCCTTAACCTGGCATTCAAAGCTTTTCATCCCATTTATTCACTCAATTATTTACCTGATGAACAATTACCTATTAAGTATTTGGTATGTAGTAGGCATTCTGTTAACTACGGAGCAGAGTAATTAAATATAAGAGAGTTGTCACCCTTTAGAAGCTTGTGATCTCAGAGCAGAGGCAGATAAGTCCCCGAGTGGAACATAAGATCTCTTACAGAAGTAGTAATAGAAAACTGTGGGAAGCCACAGGAGAGGCACTGAAACCAGATGGGTAGGGTAGTGGGGAGCCAAGGGGCAGGGATAATCTTGGGTTTTGTCTGAAGTGCTGAGCAGCCATTAGTCAGGCAGAGAGGTGGGAAAAGGGAAAAGCAAGTACAAAGGCACAGAGTCGAAACTATTCATGAATTGTAGCAACACCAAGTGATTTCATGTGTCTGGCATTCCAAGTACGGCTGCTCCTGGATTCATGGGGCTTCATCCAATAAACCCACCTTTACCTGAAACTATCGTAAGTCAAAACTGCATTTAATACACTAACCTACTGCATGTCATAGCTTAGCCTACTCTACCAGAAATGTGCTCAGAACACTGACATTAGCCTAGAGTTGGGCAAAATCACTTGGCAACGCAGTACATCATAGAATTTCTGTTTTTCACCCTTGCGATCATGTGACTGGACTGGGAACTTCAGCTCCCTGCCACTGCCCAGCATGGAGCAAGAGTGTGGTACCACATATTGCTAGCCCAGGGAAAGATCAAAATTCAAAATTCGAAGTATGGTTTCTACTAAATGCGTTTCACTATCACATCATTGTGAAGTCAAAAAATTGTAAGTCGAACCATCATGAGTCAGGGTCCATTTGTATATGGAAGTAGCTAACAAGTCTGGAAAAGTGGGGAATCAGGTGGTGAAGGGATTTGAACACCAGATAAAATGATGTGGATTTTATCCTACTTCTTGAGACCTGCCTTCTACCCACTTTTTTGACATCCTCTCTGACTTTCTCTTGACATATATCCTGGATTTTAGCTGCACTGGACATTTTGTTATTCCCCGACCTTGCCCTATTTTCACACCTCCATGGTTTTGCTCTTGCTGTTCTCTCAATCTGGAATGTCCTCCCCCAATTCTTTGCTATAAAGCTAGTAATTATGTTTTACTGCTAATAAGGAAGGACTGAAATAAGAGCAGCTTAAGAAAGATGGAGGCTTGGCCAGGCACGGTGGCTCATGCCTGTAATCCCAGCACTTTGGGAGGCTGAGGCAAGTGGATCATGAGGTCAGGAGTTCAAGACCAGCCTGGCCAAGATGGTGAAACTCTGTCACTACTAAAAATACAAATATTAGCCGGGCGTGGTGGCAGGCACCTGTAATCCCAGCTACTCAGAAAGCTGAGGCAGAGAATTGCTTGAACCTAGGAGACAGAGGTTGCAGTGAGCCAAGATCACGTCACTGCACTCCAACATAGCTGACAGAGCGAGATTCTGTCTCAGGAAAAAAAAAAAAAAAGAAAGAAAGAAAGATGGAGGCTTATTTTTCTTTCATGTAACGTGAAATTTAGCAATAAGTAAAGTAGAAGCATAACAGTGTCATCAGGGACCCAGGCTTCTTTCATCTTTCCATTCCATCCCCCTTAGTGTGGGTTCCATCCTCAAAGTCAACTCATTCATGGTCACAGGATGGCTACCAGAGCTGTAGGCATTATGCCCCCATTCCAGGAAGGAAAAAAGAAGAAAAGTAGAAAGGCAAGAAGAATGTACTTTTCAATGAAGTCAGCTGCTTTGAAGAGCTTTTCTAGAAGCCTTGACTAAAACCTTTGCTTTTATTTTATTGGCAGTGAGAAATGTGTTTTCTGTTTGTTTGTTTTATTTTGTTTGTTTTTTGTTTTTTCTTTGCAGTGGTTATTCTATCTCAAGGAAATCAGGGTTCTGTTAATAAAGAAGAAGAAGAGAATGAGAAGACAACTAACAATCTTTGCCACAATTGCTAAGCAAAAGGCACCTAAATGTGTTCCACAGAAGAGGCAGACCTGAAAGAAATGAAAGTTTCAAGGATGGAAAAGTCATGGTATAAAAGGCTGAGAGGAGAACAATGGAACTGAGCAATGAAGATAAATATAAATAATTTTTTAAAGTCTAGGTATTCTCCAAATTTCTAACATTTATTTTGGAGAAAATTTTCACATGATGTAAAATAATAATAATATAATAAAATAATCTGTTTCCGAAACCTTAATTTCTCTAAAACAATCATGAAGAATGAAGTTGGAAAAAGAAAATAAAAGTGTGCTTAACTAAACTCATATGAAATGACCTCAAAAGATTCCAATCCATACTCAATTCTGATAAATAAGAAAATATAAATTGAGAACTATTTTTGAAAAATGTTGAGGTTGCTAATAGTGGAATTAGAGCCAATATTTATCTTCTAATACACTAAAGAAGATACATTTAAAGATATTAGAATCCATTTACCAACATACAGTTAAAAAAAAAAAAAAAAAAAAAAAAAAAAAAAAAAAAAAAAAAAAAAAAAAAAAAAAAAAAAAAAAAAAAAAAACCCAGCACAGCTAATGATGAGATGACAGGAGGGAAAACCCAAAATACCTAGTTATTACAATGCATATAAATGTACTAAACTCTTCTATTAAAATATAAAGACTCTCAGACTACATTGAAAATGAAATTCAACTATATTCTATTTTTAAGATAATCAACTAAAACAAAGTTGGGAAAAAAGAATAAAAAGCAAATGGATAGGCAAAAATGCATCGGGCAAGTCAATGCAAACAGAAGGGAAGTCAAGGCCCACAATATTGATCAGGCAAATATAATTTGAGACTATATAAAGAATTAAACAAGAAAAACAGAGTCTTATTTCATGGAGAAGGAATTCCAGGTTTAGGCTGTTTCCATTGGGATTCCATATCTGTATGAACAGAGGCTAAAGGGTCTCTTAGGAGAGAATTCAAGCTGTGTCCATTGCAGGGGCTGGGATATGGCTGCACATGTCTTGTGAGATGATAAGCTTTCTCTTGCTAAAAGCCTTTTTGCCTGAGACTTTAGGAGGCTCATCATCAAGGATAAAGAAACCAAGTGTGATGAATGTGACCTGGAAAGACAGTTGTAGTCACCAGAGGAAAATACCATTCTTAGGACAGTATGTTATCTATTATTGGAATTTGCCTTTTGGCCCATTCTCTGTAATTTTTAAAATCCAAACCTTCTGGAGATCATGGAAATTGTAATTTAAAACATAAAAGGGTTATTTTCCTTAAAATGTGGCAAAAAAGTAAGAAACCAGCAGGGTGTCCTTGGGATCCCTGTATAATGCAAAAGGTAAAGGGAGTTATTTATTCACTTCTGCTTTGGTGAGTTCGGCACCATGCAGTTTGATTGCTATAAATATTACTCTGGCAGCAGTATGGAGTGAGACAGTCTAGAGTTAGAACAGGTATTTAGAAAGCTGTTACAACAGTCTAGAAGAGAAGTGCAAGAAATAGCAGTGCTTAACAAATAAATCCATGCTCCTGGAAGAGGAGCAGTGCACCTTATATATATGACCATGGTGAAGTAACAGGGATCAGACTTCCCTCCCAGTATAAACAATAAGGAAACTAGATGGAAGATATAAAACAACTGTTTTCAAACATTGAACAACTGGATTGTGATCCTTGTGAGCAGATAAACAAACAAGGTGAACCCTATAGTTACTGCAGATTTCTGCCTGCAGGTATTTTCTAGATCATGATTCAATAAAAGGGAACCCAAATCTTGTTGATTTGAAGGAACAGACATCAAAGAGAACAATGGTGAAATTGTTATATTCTGCAGAAAATAACTTACAGAAAACGACCTTGAAGTATTTGTATGGTAGTCCCCTAAGGTCTGCAGCTGAATCCTAAGGTACCTAATTCTAGACAAAGAGTGAAAAGAGGATTATAAGCTGAATAATTCTAAGAATCTACATAGGGCTAGGATAAGTTAGAGTTCTGACCTTTCAGAATGGAGAGGCCTTGTAAATATCTAGAAATTTTCAGAAGAGAACCCCAAAAGTCTAGCCTTAGTAACAGAGCTAAACTAGCCCTAGAGTAAGCTCTATTTTAAAACCTATTATACACATGCACATGCACATACATATGCACATATACAAACACATAGATTGCTTTAATCTTCAGAGGATCAAGCTGATTTGTAAGCAATATATTTGTCTCCCAGAACAAAATTTAACATTCCTTAAAGGATGACAACAAAATCCAGAACTTAACAACATAATACTGACAATGTCCAGCATGCAATAAAAAATTAGTAGACAATCTAAGGAACAGGATAATGTGCCCCATAACCAGGAGAAAATTAATCATTAAAAACAACATTGGAAATGACAGAGATGATGGAATTAACAGAGAAAGTTAAAAAGAGATATTATGAATATGGCAGAGTTTTTAAAGGAAAATATGAATATAATGAGGATATAAGTGGGTGATTTAAAAAAAAAACAAATGGAACTATGGAGATTGGATATACAATACCAAAAATAAAATGTTCACTGAATTAGATTAACAGCAGATTAAATACTGCAGAAGAAAACAGCAGTGAACTTGAAGACATAAGTAATGAAAGCATCTAAAGTGAATCAGAGAGAAAAAAAGACTGAAACAATTAAGTAGAGTCTGAGCAATCTGTGGGCAATGTAAAATTTAATATTCAAATAATGAGAGTCTCAGAAAACAGTGGAGAGTGAGCAGAAAAATATTTGAAAAAATAATCATCACAAAATTTTCCAAATTTGATGAACACACAGACCTAGAAACTCAATAAGCCTTAAATAGGATAAATACAAGGAAAACCACACAAAACACATCATGATCAAATGCTGAAGACCAGTAATAAAGAGAATATCTTCCAAGTAGCTAGAATATAAAAACACATTATATACTAGTGAACCTGTATGAGAATAGTCCCAAACTTTAATTCAGAAACTAACTAGAAGACAATGGAATGATAACTTTAAATGATCAGCCAACCAATGCTATCACCTTAAAATTCTGTATCCAGTGAAAACAATCTTCAAAAATAAAGGGAAAATAAAGGCTGCTTTGTTATTATTATTATTATTATTATTTTTACTATTTCAAGGCAAAGTCTAGCTCTATCCCCCTACCTAGAGTATAGTCGTGTGATGTCGGCTCACTGCAACCTCTGCCTGCTGAGTTCAAGTGATTCTCCAGCCTCATTCTCTTGAGTAGCTGGGATTACGTGGATGCACCAACACTCCCAGCTAATTTTTTTATTTTTAATAGAGACAGGGTTTCACCATGTTGGTCAGGCTCCTCTCAAACTCCTGAACTCAAGTGATCCACCCACCTCTGCCTCTCAAAGTGCTGGGATTACAGGCATGAGCAACCGTGCATGGCCTAGGATTTTTTTTAGATAAACAAAAGCTAAGAGAATTTGTCTCCAGCATAAATATTAAAGAAAGTTGTTTAGGCTAAAGGAAAATGAGGCCAGATGGGAACACAGATATACACAAAAGAATAAAGAAAGCTAGAAAGAATAAATACGAGTGACCATCAAATACTTTTTCTACTACTTTTTAATTTCTGCAAAAGACTATTGTCTGCTTCAAGGAAAAATAGTACAATGTGTTGTTGTCATTTTAACATATATAGAAGTGTAATGTATGTCAATAACAGTACAAAGAATTGGAAGAAGGAAATGAAAATATACTGTCATGTAGTTTCTACATTATTATATAAAGTGATGTAGCATTATTGGGAAGTTGACGCATACTGTCAATCTTAGAGAAACCATTATGAAATAGTGATAAATAATAAGCCAATAGTTTGGAATATTAAATATTAATTTGGAATATTAAAAAAACACCAATCCAAAGAAAAGCAGGGAAGGAGGATAAAAGGAACAGAGAATAGATGGGACACACAGAAAACAAAAGATGGTTGACTTAAATCCAACCATGCCAATAATTACATAAAAGTGTACCTAGTTTAAGTATTTCAATTAAAAGGCAGAAAAGCAATAACTAAGTATATTATGTCTATAAGAAATCCATGTCAAATATAAACAAAATGCATTAAAACTGAAATAATGCCCAAATATATACCATGCACTAGTCAAATGAAAGTAGAGAGGGCGTATTAATATCAAGACAAAGTAGATTTCAGAAGAAGGAATGTTATTAGGAATAGTCACAAAGATGATTGGGTCAATTAATCAAGAAAATGTAACAATCCTGAATACCTCTAATAAGAGAGCTTCAAAATATGAAGCAAAACCTGACAAAACTAAAAGGAGAAATAGACAAATTCACAAGCCTAGTTGGAGATTTCTACATTTCTCTTTCAGTGATTAATAGAACAATTAGGCAGACTAAAACAGTACTACCAGACAACTTGTAAAAAATGCCCTCACGCCTGTAATCCCAGCACTTTGGGAGGCCGAGGCGGGCTGATCACGAGGTCAGGGATTCAAGACCAGCCTGGCCAACCTAGTGAAACCCCGTCTCTACTAAAAATACAAAAATTAGCCAGGCATGACGGGGCACACCTGTAGTCCCAGCTACTTGGGAGGCTGAGGCAGGAGAATTGCTGGAACCCAGGAGGTGGAGGTTGCAGTGAGCTGAGATAGCACCACTGTACTCCAGCCTTAGTGACAGAGTGAGATTCTGTCTCAAAAAGAAAAGAAAAGAAAAGAAAAGAAAGTAGACACAAATTAAACTGACTATGAATAAAACAATAAAACATAGAAAATACAAACTGTCCTATAAGTTTATATAAGAAATAGAATTTATAATTTAAAATCTTCCCACAAAAGAAAGTTCCAGACCTGGATAGCGTCAGTAATAAATTCTGCCAAACATAAACTCAGAAAATGAAGGCAGGGAAGGGGAACTCCTTCAAGCTTCTTTTGTGAGGCCAATGTTATCTTGATAATGAAAACAGACACAGACATTCTAAGAGAAGTAAAGCATAGACCAATGTCATTCATGAACCTAGAAGAAGAGCAGTGGCACCAGATAGGCATATCAGTTCCCAATAGAAGTCTGATGATAAATTATGGCAGTAGGAGAGCTGGAGCTCCCCCATAGATGTCTTGTGGAACAGGAGGTACATCCACTAGGAGTGAGCTTGTTAATGAGCTAACATCAAGCCCTGCTACCTGGATACTCCTAAATCTAACAGAGAGAGACTTTGAGGAAGTCTATAGCTCCTGCATGCGTGGCTGAGAACAAAAACTATAGATTCATTTGTTTCCACTTGCTAGCAAGATCTGGAAAACTTGGGTTGTATTGACAGAATGCCAACCCTACAATGAAAGAATAATTTCAAGAACTTTTAGGCGCAAAATAATTTTGCATCCAAATATGTACAGCAAGATATCTGAAATGTAAGAATAAATAATCAGAGAGACGACTGTGGTGAAAGATTTCAATATTCCTTCTTTTATTTATTTTTATTCTTGACTTGGTGAATCTTTTTGTCTGTGTATTCAGCTTTCAGTTCAGAATGATTTGCTTATTTTTTTTAAATATGGTTTTGATTATTACTTCTGTTAGATACTCTATATTCATCTTTAAAAATACCTTTACTTTTTCCATTGATTTCCTTTTTGTTTTTGTTCTCTGTATATGTCTTTTTCCTTGTTTCTTTGTCCTTGCTTTTTAATTTTATTTAGGAGTTTAAAAAATTCTACCTACAAGTCCCTCACATTAGTGATTCTTTTAAAATACCATTATTACTGTTATTATTATTATATTGTCAGTTCTGTTCTACAGGCCTTGGTAATTTACCCTTCCACTCAAGCAGGAAACATAATCTCTGACTTTATCCTTATCTATTCCACCTCCCATGTTTAACGCGTCATCAAATCCTGCAGCTTTGATCTTCAAAAGGTGTCTTAGAATGCACTTATCCCTCTTCTCACAACTACTCCTTTTGTTTGGACGCTTATAATTCCTCTTTGAGATTATTACAAAAGTTTTCTTACTGATCTCCTGGATTCTAGCATTCTAGGGCAATAGATTGATTCCTTACCTAATTTTAGGAACTTCTTATAAGTTCACTCTTATCTTCCTTTCCAGATGCATCTGTTTCTCTTCCTTCTCTTGGATGGTCAAGTAATTTGTGTTCCATGAACTTGTGGGTCTCCTCTCATTTTTGTAATTTTGCTTGTGTTATCTAGATGTTACTTCTTACATTCCCTTGCAAGCTCTTATTCCTCCCTCAAGATTTAGTTCGAACATCACATACCCTGGGAAGCCTTCTCTCACATTTGTAATTTCTCCCTAATCTGTGCTGAGTAGGGTCCCCTAGCACCCCAAATTTTCCTCTACCACATCATCCATCAGACTGTAATCCTCTCTTTATTCATCCATCTCTCCCATCCCTAGATTGTGAACTCCTTGGGAAGTGAAATTGCCTCATTCATTTTATTTCCCTAGTACAAAGCATAAAATCTAGCATTAAGTGTTTTTATTAAATGGAAATCTTGGAGTGATGTCCCTGATTCCACGCCCTAGATGAACAGCACTTGTACTCATCCTTTGTTTAATACTTTATGAATCTAGCCCCTAGATTCTGTGACACAAGCAACAGAAAAGTCAGCCACTAAGCAAGCTATGTCTCTAGCTCCTGGAACAGGGCCTGGCACACCGTGGGCACTCACTGAATAGGTCTCAAGCTGAATTTGGTTGCAAATTCATATATTATTCTGTCCCAAGTTGGACCTGTGCATTGAGAAGGGGGCTGGAAGTCAACGAAGAAAGGCTATTAAACTGCATCCAAATCAGTCTCCATAGGGATTGCATGGATTCTTGTTATATATGGGGAAGCAAGATGACTAGTGAACAGACGAAACCCAATGTTGCTGATTGGATGGGTTATAATGACAGAAGACCTGGTTATTTAACAAGAAGGCATCTTCTGTAGGGAATTTCTGAAGTTGGCCACATTCAGTGTGTCATGCAACAACATAGAAATCTCCTGCCCATTTGCCGGGGCATTCAGCAAATGGAAATCAGATTTCAAGCGAAATCATGCTTGTGGGACAAATAACAGAGCATTGGGCTGCCTTTATCCCTCTCCCCTAAGACCCAGATGCAATGAGCAGTCTGAAAGGGCGGAGGGTCACTGCACAGTGTGAATGACCAATGGTGCTCACAGTGTAAGCCAATGGTGCTCACAGTCAAGAGGATAATTTTGGACAATTCCGGATAGGAGGCTCAGAGGCAGGTGCAATAGGTTGGTGATACTGCCTTATGGTTAAATCCATGCATGCATCAAGCTGGGCCAGGGCCTTGGCCACTGCTGGTCACCCTTGAGGCTCATTTTAAGACACAATTATAGGATCCAATGAATGATTGCTTAGGAGAGGGAGACAGAAACTGTGAACGATACATATTTTAGTCCACTCCTCTGATTTGTCGTAAAACCTCCTTCCTAAAATCTTGTATTACAGAAGAAAGCATTCACTTTTCCTTGTGTCTCAGTTCAATTTTAATTTGACTTTTTTTTTTTTAACTGAACTCCTTGCTGTAGGCAACTGTTGTAAGGGTCGGGGATCTGGAGAGGGGTGAGACACAGTTTCTGCCTCCACGGAGTTCTCAACATGTCAGGACAGTTGGAGGACAGAGGGAGAATTCCAGGGCTGGCCAAGAGTGTGAGCATGTAGGACCGGCCTGGCAGAAAGGGAGGAAGCCAGATAGGTACAGAGCCTTTGTTAGGCAGTGTAGGGCTGGGCAAATCCCAACGAGGCTGGAACCCTAAGGGAAGGTTATCTGAGCCAGTAGGTGGGAGTGGGACATAGGACAGTTCCGAGAATAAGAAGCAGGCAGCCAGAAATGGGCTAAGTAAGGCTGAGAGGTAGAGATAAAGTAAAGCCCTAAAAATAACCCACAACTGGTTAGATCAAAAAGCACTCAGAGCGTCCAAGGAGCAAGAGGAAATAGGCAACTCCTGTGGCCTGTGGTCCCAGTAGCCTCATGCAGTGTCTCCCTTCCAGATAGTAAGGGCTCTTTGTACGACCTCCGACCTCCGTCCCAGTGGTGTAGGGAGACAGAGAGTAACCAGCTAGGATGAAAGCGCTATGTACGCATGAAGCTCAGGGTGCTGTCCCAGGTATTGAAGCAAGGGTCAGGTCAGGCTTCGTGGAAGGGATGACATTTGATAGAAGCCTGCAGGAAGGGTCCAGGCTCCGGACGTGGCACATCCCCTGGAGAAAGCACCCTCCCCAGCAGCAGATGCTTGAATGACTGGCGGTTCTGCTTTCACTCCTTCTCTGAAATCCCATCTTCACCAACTGTTCTGGGGCTGGAACACTGAGATTCTGAGAGGCAGCGGGCCTATTGGAATGCACAAGAGGCAGCCTGCCTGCCATCTCCTCTTCTTTCCTTGGGCTGTGTTCCCAGGGAAGGCGAGAACCTTCTTCTTCATGTCTCCTGGGTGGAACATTTGAATTCTCCTGGGAAACTCCACTAATTCAAAACCCACTGATTGAGAATTTGTGATCATTTGAATGGGGACTTTGATGAACTTTCTCCTTGAACTATATATGTGATGGAAGGAGTTTTCTAATCACATAAATAGTGTAAGATTTTAAGAGTAATGATGGATTTAAAAGCTATTTTTCAAAGGTTTTAGGAGAAATTGGAAGCATAGAAGAGATCTGGGCTCATTCAGCTTAATCACAGATAGGTTTGGTTTCCAGCCTCCGCTTCCATGAGTTCTCCTGTGATGGGTAATTCACCAGCTCCTGAAACAGTGGATTTCATCTGTGGCAGACTAATTAGCACTTTGTTTTTCTTAACCAGCATCTCTCTGCATGGTCCCTAATTATCGGTCATATTCCTGACTTCTGGATCTGCACAGAAAGACTTTGTGTCATAAGGCTGCCCATTAGAGACCTGAAGATGGACACTCCGGATCTTCTCTCTCTCTCTCTCTCTTTTTTTTTTTTGTGGGGGCAGGGGGAATGAAGTCTCACCCTGCCTCCCAGGCTGGAAGGCAGTGACACGATCTTAACTCACTGCAACCTGCGCCTCCAGGATTCAAGCAATTCTCCTGCCTCAGCCTCCTGAGTAGGTGGGATTACAGGCATGCGCCATCATGCCTGGCTAATTTTTCCATTTTTAGTAAAGACAAGATTTCACCATGTTGGCCAGGCTGGTCTTGAACTCCTGACCTCAAGTGATCTGCCCATCTTGGCCACCCAAAGTGCTGGGATTATAGGCGTGAGCCACCACGCCCAGCCAAGGTCTACTCTTTTCTGGTTATGCATGCAGGAATGGTTCTTGAAGCCTCAAGTCCCAGGGAGAGATTATGGATTTTCTGGGCAAGAAGTTGTAGCAGCTTGCCTCCTGGGGATGGAGTGCACTGCCCCTGCAAAGTCCTGGTCAGGGAAGAGTTGGGGGTCTGGGGGGCTGAGTCAGGTGTGCCCTGAAAGCAGGCCCATGGTGGGAGGTTTTAACCAACTGAGGTCGGTAGGAGGGCACAGGCTGTGGAGCAGAGTGCCTTGCAGGGACTGCAGGGAACGGGCCCCGGGCAGCTGCGTGTACTGAGCACTTTCCTTCCCTTCCACCTTCTATCTTCCCTAGATCCTCGCTGTTTCCTTTCTTCATGTCCTTTTTTTCTCCTTCCTTTTCTCTCTTTCATCAGTTTTTGGCTGATGTACCATCCCTCTCTTCTCCATCTCTGCCTTTCAGCCAGCTTCCTTCTCCTTGTTTCCTAGTCCTTCCATCTCACTCTCTTTCTTTCTTTGTGGTTCTCTCCCTTCCTCCTGTTCTTTCTGACTCCAACCCTGCCTCTGTGCACTGTCTCCCTGTCTATGCTCCATTCAAAAAGAGTAGATCATAGACACAACCACACTCAGCTAGAGCTAGTTGTGAGTGGGGTTTCATTTATCTGTTATCTTGAATGGTTCCTGCAGGTCAGTGACCCCTCCTTGAACTAGTATTCTATTCCTTGCTTCTGAGGGATGGTCTTTGACTTATTAATTTTGTGCATCTATTTTGTGACAGTTGAGAACAGGTACTTTCTGCAGCAGGCAAACAGGATACATATGTGAACATCCAGATTCACAAATGCTAAAATGATTTGCTTCAGGAATTATCTAAAAAGCCAGTGCATTTGCAACGTTATTCAATTTACAAAGATTACCTTCGTGTGCAACCTCTCCGTAACATCCTTCTTAGGTATGGTTGCTTCATATCTGAGTCTTCTAAAAAATATGTTTGCAAGTCTAACCCAGTCTTTGTTCCTTTGGGCGTCAGGAGGACATGAAATCATTCTTTGAAGGCAGATTGACATAGTAGAAAATGGACAGATTTTTCAATCCTGGTTTCTCAACCCTCTGTGTATAGGAAAGTTTAACCTCTCTGAGCCTCTGTTTTCTCATCTGTAAAACAGGGGCAATGAAACTACCTGGCAGGTCTATTGTGAGGAATAAATCAGTTGACATTTGTAGCTCATGACCTTTGAAGCTGGTAGGGTTACTTGAGAGTTGAGAAGTCAGTACCTCTAGGATCTTTCTTGGCATTTTCTGATCACGCTTTGCAAAACCATTAAATTTTGGAGACTGCATTTAGGAAGCCCATGATTCTCAGCAATAAATCCTACCAGAAGAACCTTCATTGATTACTGGAATTCTTTTTTTTTTTTTTTTTTTTTTTTTTTT
>NW_016108016.1:548945-576545 GCF_001604975.1 Cebus imitator
TTGTTACCCAGGCTGGTAACAAGAATTTCACCTGGGTTCAGGCAATTCTCCTGCGTCAGCCTCCTGAGTAGCTGGGATTACAGGCATGCACCACCATGCCCAGCTGATTTTTTGTATTGTTAGTAGAGACGGGGTTTCACCATGTTGACCAGGATGGTCTCGATCTCTTGACTTCGTGATCCACCCGCCTCGGCCTTCCAAAGTGCTGGGATTACAGGCGTGAGCCACCGCGCCTGGCCAATTACTGGAATTCTTAAAGGGAAACTTGTTTGGAACTGACGTGAGGAAATGGCTGCAACATCCTGTCATGGTTAAAGTTTTGGTTAACAGGTATGTTTGAAGTGATCTGTGTGGAAGAACGATTGTGTTTCTTAGAGGCAATAGCTTAATATGAAGTTAAACTTTGGAAACGTTAAGGCTCTGTATCAAAAGGAAGTAGTATCCAATGACATGACAGAGGAAGCAAATTACAGCAATGCACAGGAAAGACAAAAATTTGAATTAATTCATGCCAAGGAAGAGGACAGTAGAAAAGGTGAAGAAGTGATCAACCAGAGAGAAATTTGTAGGACTGGAGAGAATGGGACTTTGGTCTAGAGCTGTGGTGGCTTCAAGGTGCTTTATCAGGTTCTTCTTCCAAGGATGGAGCTGATATCAGACGCTGGAGGAGACGCCCTGCTGCTCTCCTCTGCGGAGCTCCATTTGTGAACTGAAGGAGGAAGAGGCTGGGAAGTAAGTGTCAAGAAACAGCCAGAAGGCCTTAGAGGGCGCTGCTAAGAGGAGTTCTCAGCCACAGGGAAGGAGACTAAAAGCTTTGATCCCAAACGAACGCTGAATCCCAAGTCCCTGGCGTGAGTTAAGTACAGTATTTGGATCAATGTAAAACACTTTACTCAGTTCTGGGAATAAATCCAGGCCAGATTGGCTTAAATAGTCATAGATACTAGTTAATAACTAGTAACAAAAGAACAGAACGGAAGCTAGCAACTAATTCTATTCCATCCTATCCTATATAAGCTAATATTTTTTTAAAGAGACATGTTTCAAATTGCTATTTACATTCCCTCAATTTATATTCTCTTCTTAATCCTTGCCAATTAAGCCTCTGTCCCATCTTTCCAAAACTGCTTGTAAAGGTCACTAGTGACTGCCATGTTGCCAAATCCAGGGGCCACTTCCCAAGTCATCTTATTTGACTCGTTAGCACTGTTTAGCGCAGTTGAGCACCACCTCACTTTTTGCATTTTTTTTCTCTTACTTTTTATTTTGAAAATGTTCAAACCTACATAAAATTTGCAGGAATATTACAGTGAACACCAATATATCCTTCCTCTGGATCTACTTGCCGTTTAACATTTTACCATAATTGTGTTAGCCCTTTCTCTTCGTAAAAACAGACCTATTGGCTGGTGTGGTGGCTCATGCTCATAATCCCAACACTTTGGGTAGCCAAAGCAGGAGGATCACTTGAGCCCAAGAGTTCAAGGTTACAGTGAGCCATGATCATGCCACTGCACTCCAGCCTGGGTAACGCAATAAGACCCTGTCTCTATTAAAAAAAAAAAAAAAAAAAGGACCTATTATTAGTTGCTGTTTTTGCTGAATCATTTAATGATAAATCGCAGGCATGATGAATCTTCACCCCTAAAGACTTATACGTATGTCTCCTAAGAACAAAGAAATATATCATTGATGCAATACCATTGTCTAAAAAAGATTCCATATTCTAATTTCTCCCAATTGTCTCAGTAATTGACCTTTACACCAGCAACAACAAATTTCCAATCCAGGATCCAGTACATGACCATACATTGCATTCAGCTGTCATGTTAATTTGGTCTCCATTAATCTGGAACTGTCCCTCAGCCTTTCTTTGTCTTTTACCACGTCGACATTTTTGAAGCGGATAGCAGTTGTTTTGTAGAATGTCTGATCCTTTGTCATGATTAGATTCAGATTATCCATGTGGGGCAGAAACACTGCATAAATTATGGCATATTCTTCTCAGTGCATGACATTGCAAGGCCCTGATGTTGCTTTGTCCGATGCTGGGTGATGTTCGCTTTGATCACCTGACTAAGGTGGGATAGATCATGTTTCCCCACTATAAAGAGATTTTTCCCGTTTGTACTTACTAAGTGATCTGTGGGAGATACTCTGCTCTGAATCACCAATGAATATTACCTAGAGATTGTTAGATTCATTAGTGGTTTTTACCTGAATCAGTTATTGCAAAATATTGACACTCTTACTCTATTATTTCTTCTATACTTTTTAGTTGGCATTCTGCTGTAAGGAAGACTTCTCCCCTCTCCCTCACTTTATTTGTTTACTTGTTTTGTATCAGAATGAACTCATGGGTTATTTTTTTAACTCAGTAAGTTACAATCCTGACTATTATTACTCATTTTAATGTTTAAATTATTCTCATTTGGCAGATTATTTTAGTTTGGCTTCTGTGTCCCTTTTGATGTACTAAGATGTGGAATATACAAATGAACAATGGCCAAACCACATATAAAACTAGACCTTTGACCCACAATCTGTAGCCACCAGCCCGGCAAGCCAACCCATTATCCACGGTAACCAGCCCAGGAAGCCAGCTTACTATCTGTAAGTCAGACTTGTAGGAAGTTGGGCCACTGTCTCCAGCAAACAATACAAGAAGCCAAACAATAAATCCTCTAATAATCAGCCAAACATGGCCAGGACTAGATCAATAACTGACAACAGCTTTAATTTTTATCTCTGATTCCAATTTAGGACCAGAGAAAGCCAAATATGCTTCTTTAAGCAATCACATAGGACACCTCACTTCTAGTTAGTTCCTCTACAACTTCCCTATGTCAGAGCCCCCAGTCAGGGTATATCTGAAGTCTCACCATTCTCTCACTATCCGTATGCAGGCTTTCCGACTCCTTAGACTGCGTTCAAGTCTCTGCCAAAATACAAGTGACAGTGGCTGACTCCCGTGCCCTACTAAGCTCAGAATAAGTAGCCTTTGCTTGTTCTCATTTAGGTGGTTGTTGTTGATTTCCACAGTAACCCCATCATTTTGTCTACTCAGCAGCTCCTTCCTCTGGCACCAGAAGTTCCCGGCCCACCATTTGCTCTCCCTGCCTCAGCCCTGGAATCAGCCTTTTCTCTAAAAAGCCCACATTCCTTTTAGTGGGGCCTGATATTTAGAAACCAAGACCTGGACACTAGCTGTTCTCATTGTTGCCAGGGTCACTGTCACCATTTAAGAACACTTTCTTTCTAGAGGGCTCTGATGTGACACTCCCCAGTTTTCTTCTTGACTGCATTCAACATGCCTTCACAATCTCCTCTGCTCCTACCCTTCTTTAATCTCAAAATGTTTAAGCGCACCAAGTTTCAGTCTTGAGTCTCCTTCTTTACGGTAAGATAATACATTCAGTTGTTTTTGAAAATATGTATTGACTGAACACCTGTGGCACAGTGGAAAAAACTCAGACCAAGTGATGGGAAATTTTGGGTTCAAGCCCAGATATTTTATTTACCAATTATATGGATTAGGGCAAGTCTCTTGAGCAAAACCCTTACTTCATGTCTAAAGAGAGTCATAAAATGAAATAATATAGGTAAAAGTGCTTTATAAAGTTTTAAGCTTTTCAAATAATAGTCATGGCCCTCACGTGTGCTAAAATGTGCCCATCTCATACAGTGTTACTAGGATCAGATGAGTCATCACATGCCAGGTTTCTAGGACACTGCCTGCTATGGAGTAGCAGATGCCATATACTGTGTGTGATTATTATTGCCACTAATGTTATTACAACTGGGTGCTTAGGTTATATCCACTCATTCCTCTGAGTAGTAGAAAGCCCTCTTCCCAATTTAAGGTAAACCCTGTCACTTCCAGATTTAAATATAATGGCTTTAAGATTCCCTCCCACTTTCCCTTTGCCCATTGATCTTGGTTGGGAGGTGTTGCAGTGAGTATAGTCAGAGGGTGTCTGATCCCTGACTTGCTGACCCCCTTCAGGGAGAGTGTTCCTCTCTTCTTCTCACTGGCTCTCTGATATCAGCTATTAACCCAATACACAGCCCATTCCACCCTGCTGCTGATGATGTCTTCAGGGCACCAGGGTTACCCACATCCCTCCAGCTGCTGCTCTGGCTTCCTTTGGATTTGCCAGTCCTCTCCTCTGGGGCCACAGAAGCTTTTGTTTGATTTCCTCTCACTGTGCTGGGAAGCACAAGACCCCGATGCAGGCTGGGAACCTGAATGCCCAGGTAATTCAGTCCGCCTTGGCTATTCCACCTCTCAGACAGTGCTGAGTGGAGAGTTCCCTAAGAGCCTTGCTGTTTCTCCAGCCTAGACCTCAGATGCTGTCACCCTGCTCTCTGAGTCTCCACCCTACCTTTTCCCCACAATTAATCTAATTTCTCTATCAGGTTCCTGTCATTCCAGCAGTACCCTACCAAGAATTCAACCTAAACAGATAGAAGGGCTCAGCCTCTTCTTAGGGACCAGCATCTAAGCTCCAGTCACATCCTCTCCTACTCTCCATCTCCCCACCTGATCCATCTATTTGGGGAAAGGAAAATATACTTATATTATTATGTATTCTTCCCTACTATATAGCTGAAATCTGTTTTCTGATATTCAAAACCCAACTTCTAGAATAAAAAAAAAAAAAAGACCCATAATCATTTTTCTCTCTTCAAAGCACAAGTTTCAGATTGGAAACTTCAGTATTTAATGTTTTCACTGCTGTTGTACTTATATCTACTTAGAAGCTCACAAGTTGAGAAATGGAGTCTTTGTTCCAAACCCTGCCCTCTTAGGGCAGCTGCACTAATAGTGGGGAAAACAGTAATACGTACAAGGAACCATATGAAGAAATGCAACCTCCACATCAACATATTCCACTGTCCATAAAAACAAAACAATTTTTTTTTTTCTGAGACAAAAGCTATTTTCTGGAACAAGAGCTTTGACTCCCCAGGTTGCCAGTTAGATCCAATCTATATTATCCTATATCAATTAGTATCAACCTAATCAACCTATTATCAGTCTTGATTGCCTCTTCATAACTTTCTTGAGTCTGCCCACTGGGGTGGGCGGTGGGGAGGGAGCGATTACCATTAAAACCACATCTGAGACAGGCATACCTTTTACAATTAATGTGAGAGGGATGTCCCAAGTACCCACTGTGCAGCAGAGACTTGGACTGGATGTGGACCAAAGAATGAGCTTGGCCAATTAGGAAAATCTTCCTAGAGATGGGTTGGAAGTCAGGTCCTGGAATATGTAACAGACCTATGGATGTGGAGGGGCTGAGTGGAAGGAGAGAGAGGGCAGTGATGCCCATGGGATGCGATACTCTAGGCCAGCAGCACTTTGGTTTTGCTGGAGCGGAGCTGAACAATGCTGGTAGGCTGAGGAACCACACCCAGTGAAGACGCTAGCTACCAAGCCATATCATTCAGAATTTGGGCAGCAGCATCAGGATTGGGTTGTATATTTGGTGACCAAAGATATCAGAGGAGTTCCCTGGGGACTCCAGTTCCCACATGTCAATAGGGGATTTGGGTTTGTTGTATTCATAGCTTTTAGAGTAAGGCACTGTATTAATTTACAAGTTAGTGCATGCCAGGGCCCACCTTGAAGCTGCGTCCACGAATCCACTCTGCTGGTTTCAGCCAAGGCAAGGTAAATCCTTTGCTGGTCACACACTCCGGGCCTGGTTCAGGATCACCTTCGTTTCTCGCCTGGACTACTCCAGCTGGTTAGTTGGGCCTAAGCTTTAACATCCTCTATCAACTGGTATCAACTTGATCTCTATTTATTATTAGACATCTTCTATGGCTTTCCATTTCCTTACAAATAAAATCGACGTGTACTCTCCGATCTACACACCCTATTGTTCTTTGGGGCCTCCAACGTTACCAGCTGCCATTCTCCCCTTTTACCCTGCTCCAGCCTCTCTGATCCTCTTTTTGTCCCTCTAATGAGCCCTGCATGTTCCTGCTTCATATCCCTTCTCCTAACAATTCCTCTGCCTAGAACTCTCCTCTTCTAGGTCTAAAATGCCTAGCTCCTTCTCACCCTCCCCAGGCCCCAGCTCAAAGTTAGCCACCTTTTCTCACCACCCCACTTAACCTCTTATCTTCCTCCACATCACATTCTATTTCTTTATGGCATTGTATTTTTGCCTCCTGCCTCTGTCTGAACCTTCTGTATTTGTTTACATGCACGTTGTCTGTCCCCCACTGTGAGGTCAGCCTCACCAGGGGACTTGCTGCCTCGCTCATCCTGCACCCAGCATTTGGGGTCGTTCCCGGCCTCTAAGAGGGGCTCAATAATACTTGTTGAATGCTGGATAAATTCCAAGCCAATCCAATCCACTCCACTCTGTTGGCCAAAGATAATAAGACAAAGTTCCGCTCCACTTCCCTCCCAGCCCCGCAGCATCAGAGATCCTTGGAGATAAAAGGGCTTTTAGCTATGCATAGTCTAGTCCAATGGGTTTTCAATTTGTTATTTAGCTGTGGAAGTTGTTTTTGTTGTTTTGGTTTTCAAATGAAATCTTACACAAAAGGCTAATTTATAAAAGCAATAAAAGAAGAGCTGCTAATGAGAGCCAGGTTTCTCACTGCTAGAGAAGGAAGGCCCTGTAAGCAAGGGGGGAAGGCTGCAGTGAACCCTGTGGTGCTGGGTTGTGTTCGGAGCTCTCCGTATAAACTCGCATTTGCTTGTTTGTGTAGATGAAAAAAAAAAAAATAGAGATGTGTGAGTATACATGGGTTAGTGGACACCCACATGTTTTCATAGCTCTGTTCCCTGAGAGGGCCTAAAAGCAGCAGTGCTTCAGCAGGAAGAAAACACACCTGGTGCTCAGATCTATTCATAAATACCATTCTCTGTTAAGAGCTAGGGCTCTTTGGCGAAATGGCTGATTCAAGAGCTGGGGTAAGAGGCAAGAGGACTCTGGGGCACTTTATAGCGATAGAAAGTGAAGAAATGCAACAGAGAGCGAGAAAGACACAGAAAGAATAAGAACAATGATGGGAATATGTCAAAAGGACACAGGAGCCAAAGTGACAATTATATTCTATTATAACCTCCAAAGAAAATAAATTTCTGTTAGTCCACACTTATACAAGTAACTATTGAATAAATAAACAAGGGAGAAGAGACAACTTTCCCACACAGAAATATTTCAAATAAATTATGTAGATCTTTCTTCCTCAAGGAAGTGGAGCATAGCTCCCTACTCCTTAAGTATGAACTCTGCCCAGTGACTGCATTCCAAAGAGTACAGTATGGGAAGGGGCTGCAGGGGAGGAGAGTGACATTAAGTGGAGAAACCTGCTAAACACAACCTCATCCAGGTGATAAGGAAAACATCAGCAGTGATAAGTCATGTGTATGTACCCTGACAGGATGAGATGAACATGGTACTTTATCCCTGTCAACTTCCTCCCCCAAAGCCCATAACCCCAGCCTAATTATAAGAAAACATCCAGCCAGGCACAGTGTCTCAGGCCTGTAATCCCAGCACTTTGAGAGGCCAAGGTGGACAGATCATTTGAGGTCAGGAGTTCAAGATCAGCCTGGTCAACATGGTGAAATTCAGTCTCTACTAAAAATACAAAAATTAGCTGAGCGTCATGGTATGTACCTGTAATTCCAGCTATTTGGGAGTCTGAGGGAGGAGAATCACTTGAACTCCGGGAGGCAGAGGTTGCATTGAGCCAAGATCACACCATTGCACTCAAGCCTGGGCAACAGAGCAAGACTCCATTTCAAAAAAAAAAGAAAAGAAAGAAAAGAAAAGAAAGAAAGAACAACACCAGAATTTCCAGGTAGGATTATTCTACAAAATACCTAACTAATACTCCTCAAAACTGTCAAGGTCATCAAAAACAAGAAAAGTCTGAGAAAGTTTCACAGCCAAGAGAAGCCTAAGGAGACAAGATGACTAAATGTAATGTGGCACCTTGGATGGGATCCCAGAACAGAAAAAAGAACATTAGGTAAAAACTAAGGACATTTGCATAAAGTAGGGCTTTAGTTAATAATAATATGTCAATATTCGTTCATCAAATGTACCATATGAATTTAAGATGTTAATAACAGGGGAAACTGATTGCAGGGTATATAGGAACTCTCCATACTATTTTTGAAAATTTTCGGTAAATCTAAAACTGTTCTAAAATAAAAGGATTATTTTTTTAAAAAAAGCTCACTTAACAATATTTTAAAATGTGTGAATTTTACCGGATAAAAATAATACCTCAATTTTTAAAAATGAAAAAAAAAATTAAGGAACTTGAGAGATTTCCCCAACATAGCTAGTACGTGGTGAAGTTAGAATGAGAACTCAAGTCATCTTATTCTGTATCTCAGACTACCTGCTATGGACTAAATTATGTTCCTGCCTCCAAAATTCTTACATCGAAGCCCTTACCCCTCAATGTGACTATATTTGGAGATATGGCTTTAGAAAGTAATTAAAGGTAAATGACATCCTAGGAGTGGGACCCTACTCCAATGGGATTGTTAGCCTTATACGAAGAGGAAGAGAGAAAAGAAGAGAGAGATAGAGGGTCCCCCACCCTGCACCCACCCTCCCACCCACACACATGCACTGCAGAAAGGCCATGGAAGGACAAAGCAACCATCCGCAAACCAGAAAGAGAGCCCTCACCAGACACCAAACACTGCCAGTCCTGGATCTTGGACTTCCCAGCCTCTAGAACTGTGAGAAAGTAAATTTCTGTTGTTTAAGCCACTCTGTGGCATTTTGTTACAGCAGCCAAAGCAGACTACCTTAGAAATACATTACCTTAGAAAATAAACAGTAGGCTGGGCACATGGCTTATGCCTACAATCCCCCCATTTTAGGAGGCCAGGGTGGGCAGATCACTTGAGGTCAGGAGTTTGAGACCAGCCTGGACAACATGGTGAAATTTCAGTCTCTACTAAAAATACTAAAAATTAGCTGAGCATGGTGGCATACACCTGTAATCCCAGCTACTTGGGAGGCTGAGGCAGGAGAATTGCTTGAACCCAGGAGGCAGAGGTTGCAGTGAGCTGAGACCATGCCACTGGACTCCAGCCTGGGCAAAAGAGTGAGATTCTGTCTCCAAAAAAAAAAGCAAAGAAAAGAAAAGAAAATAAACACTACAAGTTATTGAGTGCTCTGTCCCAATGTCCTAAGCACTGTTCAAAGAGCTTTATAGACATCTGATCTACAGTAACCACAATGGGTAGTTAAGTGATATTATTATCTCCATTTTGCAGATAAGAAATCTGAGGTCTAAAGAGGGTAACTTCCCTGGAATCACACAGCTAACAAGAGTCTGATATGTGTCTTCCACTCATGATTATTTGATGTTAAAGCCAAAACTTTTTCAACAATTTCCCAGGGCCTATTTGTGGAGAGAAGGAAGCTATATTCCAGCTCCTTGAGGACAGACCATCTACACAAATTATTTGGAATTCTTCTTCATGGGGGATTTGCCTTTTTTTCTCCATTTATTAATTTATTTAATCATTTATTTCTATCAGTAAGGGCTCATAGATAATGATTTTATATTTTGGGTTATAATCCAATACTACTTTCTTTCTTGAGTTCCTTTGATTGGCTCCTAGGTCACTTTGACCTAATACTATTACTGTGTCTTTTTGTTTCTTTTGGTTTTATAAGCACTTTCTTACTTTCTGGCACTACAGGATACTCCAGTATCAAACCATATGTTTTCTACCCTACTCCTAGTCTCAACAATTTCTCCAAGAACCCTGGTTCCTTTCTTTAGAGAATGGTATTAGAAGCCAAGATCTGGCATGTATGGTCATTGCAACTGTGTGTCCTTGTTTCTAGGCCCTCTCAGATGACAGAAAAAAATATATATGTGTGTTAAAACGAGTCCATGTATATACACAGAACTGTACATATTGCTATATGCCACCATCTGTATCTGCATTAACCTAAACATTGGTTCCTGCTGATGTCTCCAACTCTAATCCATTATCACATGGACCATTCTAGCTTCTTCCCTTTTTATTGTAACCTCCCATTCCAACAGCGAGAAAACTGACTCCTATCATCTACCATTCATTTACTTAATTGCTCACTTCCAGTATATATGCTTAGTTGCCCACACCCCATGGGAAAGAACTTTATTAACTAGAGTACAGTATTTATTTATAGCTTTTACCTTTAGTTCTATTAACTCCACTCATTTCCAAAGTTACTCAGGCAGGCCTTTCCCCCTGCCTTCTTCCATGAGGTTGTTTCGTACATTTGTATACAGCTAGATTGCTTTGTCACATTCTGTCTTGGACCTCCATCACCTAAAATATTTTTTAAAACTTTTACCTATTAAGGTTTACTCTTTGTACTGTAAAGTTGTACAGGTTTTGATAAATGCATCCTGTCATATATCTACCATTACAATATCATAAAGAATAGTTCTGCAGCCCTAAAACCTCCTCTGTGCTTCCCCTATGTAAGCTTCCCTTCCTACACCTGGAAACCGCTTATCTTCTTACTCTTACATAATTTTGTTTTTGCCAGAATGTCATATAATTGGAATCATACAGTATGTAGCCTTTTCAGAATGTCTTCTTTTACTTAGGAATATGCATTTAAGATTTACTTATAACTTTTCACGGCTTGATAGCTCAAATTATTTACTGACAAATAATACTCCATTGTAAAGATGTACCACCATTTTTTATTTATTCATCTACTAAAGGACATCTCGGTTGCTTCCAGGTTTTGGTGATTATGAAGAAAACTGCTATAAACATTTGCATGCAAGTTTTAGTGTGGTCATCTTTTCAAGTCATAGGGAGCATAACTGCTAGATGGTATGGTAAGACTATATTTAGCTTTGTAAGTCTCCTGAAGTGGCTGTTCCATTTTGCATTTCCACTACCAAAAAATGAGACTTTCTGTTGCTCTACATCTTCACCAGCAATAGGTATTGTCAGTTTTTTGGATTTTTGCCATTCTATTAAGTATGTGATTATATCTCATTGTTATTTTAATTTGCAATTCTCTAACGGCATAGGATGTTGAACATCTTTTCAAATGCTTATTTGCCATCTGTATAACTTCTTTAGTGAGGTGTCTGTTCAGATCTTGTGCCTATTTTTAATTGAGTTGTTTGTTTTCACATGGTTGTATTTTAAGAGTTCTCTGTTATTTTGGATACTAGTCCTTTACCAGATACCAGATATGTGTTTTTCAAATATTTTCTCCCAGTCTGTGGTTTGCTTTTTCAGTCTCTTAACAGTATCTTTCACAGAGCAGAAGTTTTTAATTTTAATAAAACCCAACTTCTCAATTTTTTATTTCATGCCTTATGTTTTTGGTGTTATATCTAAAAACTCATCACCAAACCAAGGTCATGAATTTTCCTCCCACTAATCAGTTTTGACAAATACATACTCATGCTTTATGATTTTGACTGTGCCATTCAAACAGACAGGTTGAAGTCTTAGCCCACGGCACCTGTGACTATGGCCTTATTTGGCAATAGTGTCTTTGCAGATGTAATCAAGTTAAGGTGAGGTTACTGGGGTAGGTCTTTATAAGGAGAGGGAAACTTAAACACTGAGACAGAGGGAGAACACCATGTAAACATGGAGGCAGCGATTGGAGTGCAGCATCTACAAGCCAAGGAACACCAAGGATGGCCGTCCTTCACCAGAAGCTGAGAGAGAGGCACATAAGAGATTCTCCTTCAGAGCCATTAGAAGGAGTCAACCCTGCTGATACCTTGATTCTGGACTTCTAATCTCCAGAAATATGAGATAGCAAATGACTGTTGTTTTAAGCCACTCAGTTAGTGGCATTTTGTCACAGCAACTCTGGAAAACTAATATAGCGTGTGTAACCATCACCCCAAAAAAGATATTGGATCATTTACATCACTCCAGAAAACTCCCCCTCATGCTTTGCCCCAGTCAGTGTCTCTCCTAAAGGCAACTACTATTCTGCTTTCCATCATTATCATTTAGTTTGCCTATTCTAGAACATCTTATTAACATAATAAAACAGGACATAATTATTTTTGTCAATCTCCTTTCACCCAAAGTAAAGTTTTTTGGATTGATTCATATTGTCTCACATACTAGTAGGTCCTTCTATTTATTGCTGAGTAGTATTTTAATTAATATACTACAGTCTGTTTATCTATTCACCTATTGATGGACAATTTGGTTTTTCCAGTTTGGGGCTATTCTGAACAAAGCTGTTATGAATATTCTCACACAAATCTTTTTGTGAACATATGTTCAAATACTTAGGAGTCGTATTGCTGGATCATAGAGAATATATATGTTTAATTTTACAGAAAACACCCTAACTCTTTTCCAAGGTGGTTGTAATGTTTACATTCTCACTCTTACAGCATATGAGAGCCAGAGTTGCTCTACACTCTCAGCAAAACTTGGTATTGTCAGTCATTGTTGGTCACCACATTGAGGTTTTGATCTGTGTTACCTGGATAACCAGGGACATTGAGCATCTTTCCATGTGCTTAGTGGCCATTCATGTATCTTTTTTTATGGTAAGTCTGTGTAAAGCTTTTGCTCATTTTTTATTGTTTAGTTTTTTCATTACTGAATTACAGGAATTCATTATATATTTTGGATAAAAGTTCTTCATCAGGTTTATGTATTGCAAATACTTTAGAAGGCTGTGGCTTGCCTTTTTATTTTATTAGTGTTATTTTTAGAAGAACGGAAGTTTTATATTTTATGAAGTCCAGCATATCGGGTTTTTTTTCTCTTATGGTTAATGCTTTAGCATCTTGGCTAAGAAATTTTTCTTGGCTAAGAAACTGTATAATTTTAGCTTTTTTTTTTTTATCTAGGTTTATGCTTCATCTCAAATTATTCCTATTATTTTTTGAGACAGGGTCTCTCTCTGTCACCCAGGCTGGAGTACAGTGGTGCAATCTTGCCTCACTGCCACCTCTGTCTTTCAGGTTCAAGCAATTCTCCTGCCTCCCGAGTAGCTGGGATTACAGGCACCCATCACCACGCTTGACTAATTTTTTTGTATTTTTAGTAGAGACGGAGTTTCACCATGTTGGCCAGCCTGGTCTGAAACTCCTGGGGTCAAGTGATCCACCCTTCTCCACCTTCCAAAGTGCTGGGATTACAGGTATGAGCCACTAGTGTGCCTGGCTTTAAATTAAATTTTGTATGTGGTATGATATGGAGGTTGAGGTTCATTTTTCTCCACATGAATAGCCAATTGTTTTAGCATTATTTGTTGAAAAGATTATCTTTTTCAAATAAAATTACTTTTGATGATTTTAGTTGACTGCATATTATGTGGGCCTTTTTATGGACTCACTATTCTGATCTGATCTATATATTTGTCTTCATGGTAATACAACAGTATCAGAATTACTACAGCTTTATAGTGAGTGTTAAAATCAGGTAGAATGAATTTTCTAACTTTATTCTTTTTTTTGAGATTGTTTTGGATATTTTAGGCCTTTGAATTTCTATATACATTTTAGAATCAGCTTGGCAATATCTACAAAAATGCCTGCTTTGATTTTGAATGGGATGTCATTAAATGTGTAGATCAATTTGGAAAGAACTGATGACAAAAATATTGAGTATTTCAATCCACAAACAGTAGTTCTAGATAGGGATTTTAAGACATTCCATATGCTTTTTGTACATAGACAATCATGTCATCTGTAAATGAAGATAATTTTCCTTATTCCTTTCATTCTGGATGCTTTTTAAATCTTTTTCTTGCCAAATTGCACTGGCTAGTACTTCCACCATAATGTTGAATACAGGTAGTAAGAGTGAACATCATCGTTCATGATCTTAGGGAGAAAGTATTCTATCTTTCATCATTAAGTATATGTTAACTGTAGGATATTCTTAGATACTTTTATCAGGTTGAGAAAGTTGCCTTTTATTCTTAGTCTGTGAGAGTTTTTGAAGTTGAATTTTATGAAATTTTTTTCTGTATCTATTGCAAAAATCATATGATTTTTTATTTTTAGTCTGTTATGGTCAATTATATTGATTAATTTGATAATGTCAAAGTAAACTTTGTATTCCAGGGATTAAATCCCACTTGGTCATGATTTATTATCATTTTTATATATCATAGCATTTGATTTGCTAAAACTTGATCATATTTTTTTGCATCTATACTTATGATAGAAATTGATCTTTAGTATTCTTTCCTTAATGTCTGTCTGGTTTTGATGTCAGAATGAAACTGGTCTCATAGAATGAGTTGGGAAGTACTTTCCACTCTTTACGTTTCTGGAAGTGTTTGTGTAGAACTGGTATTATTTCTGAAATGTTTGCTATAATTTACCACTGAAGCCATCTGGACCTGGAGTCTTCTTTGTAAAAAGGTTTCCAGCTACAAATTCAATTTCTTTCATAAATATAGAGCTATTTTTATTATCAGTTTCTTCTTGAGTGAAGTTTGGTTGAACCTTTTGAGAAATGCGTACACTTAATCTACATTTTATAATTTATTGACATAAAGTTGTTTATCATATTCCCTTACTACTCTTTTAAAATCTGCAGACTTCATAGTGATATCATCACTACTATTCCTGCTACTGCTAATTCATATTCTCTTTCATTCTCTCTCTCTTTCCCAGTTAGTCTGTGTAGAAGTTTAACAATTTTAGTGTCTTCTCAAAGAGCTTGCTCTTGGATGCATTTTTTTTAAATTTTATTTCTAATTTCTACTTTGGTATTTATTATTTCATTTTTCTGCTTCTTTTGGGTCTTGATATTCATTTTCTAGCTCCTTAGAGTGAAAGCTGAAGTCATTGATTTGATATGTTTCTTTTTTCTAATATAATTTTCCCTGTAAGTACTATGTATTAGTATGTTTTCATCCTGCTAATAAAGACATACCCAAGACTGAGCAATTTACAAAAGAAAGAAGTTTAATGGACTTACAGTTTCACATGGCTAGGGAGGCCTCGCAATCATGGTGGAAGGTGAAAGAGACTTCTTACATGGCAGCAGCAAGAGAGAGAATGAAAGACAAGTGAAACAGGTTTCCACTTATCAAACCATCAGATCTCGTGAGACCTATTTACTACCATGAGAACAGTATGAGAGAAACCACCTCCATGATTCAATTATGTCCCACTCGGTCCCTCCCACAACACATGGGCATTATGGGAATACAATTCAAGATGAAATTTGTGTAGGGACACAGAGCCAAATCATGTCATACTGCTTTAGCCATACTCCCATATTTTAAAATATTGTGTTTTTATTTTCATTCAAGTCAAATGCTTTCTAATTTACCTTCTGAACTTAGAACTAGGCTATATAGTTTCTGAATATTTGGGAATATTCTAGATTTCTTTCTATTATTGATTTCTAACCTAATTCCATCATAGTGACACAATATACTTTGTATAGTTTGAATTATTTTCCATTTATTGAGACATATTTTATGGCCTAGACATATTTTATGTTCTATCTTAGTAAATATTCTGTGTATACTTGGGGGAAAATGTGTATATTGCTGTTGTTGGGTGGAATGTTCTATAAAGGTCAAATAGATCGAATTCGGTAATAGAGCTGTATGACTCTTCTATGTCCTTATTGATTTTTTATTTGTTCTATAAATTATTTTTTTTATTTTTTATTTTTGTTAAATTTCAATTGGTCTTTGAAGAACAGGTGGTGTTTGGTTACATGAATAAATTCTCAAGTGGTGATTTCTGAGATTTTGGTGCACCCATCAACTGAGCAGTGTACACCGTACCCAATGTATAGTCTTTTATCCCACACTCCCACCCTCACCCTTTCCCCTGAGTCCCTACAGTCCACTGTATTATTTTTATGCCTTTGCATCCTCATAGCTTAGGTTCCACTTATGAGTAAGAACATATGATATTTGGTTTTCCATTCCTGAGTTACTTCACTTAGAATAATGGTCTCCAACTCCATCCAGGTTGCTGCAAATGGCATTATTTTGTTCCTTTTTATGGCTGAGTTGTATTCCATTATATATATATATATATATATATATATATATATATATATATATATGCCACATTTTCTTTATCCACTCATTGACTGATAGGCATTTGCACTGATTCCATATTTTTGCAATTGCAAATTGTGCTGCTATAAACATGCATGTACATGTATCTTTTTCGAATAATGATTTCTTTTCCTTGGGTAGATACCCAGTAGTGGGATTGCTGGATCAAATGATAGATCTACTTTTAGTTCTTTAAGGAATATCCACACTGTTTTCCATAGTGGTTGTACTAGTTTACGTTCCCACCAGCAGTTTAAAAATGTTCTTTTAAACCCTTTTCACCACATCTATGCCATCACCTATTATGTTTTTGGTTTTTTTATTTTGGCTATTCTTGCAGAAGTAAGATGATATTGCATTTTAGTTTTGATTTGCATTTCTCTGATCATTAGTGATGCTGAGTATTTTTTCATTTGTTTGACAGTCATTTGTATACCTTCTTTTAAGAATTGTCTATCCATGTCCTTAGCCCACTTTTTGATGGGATTGTTTTTTTCTTGCTGATTTTTTTGAGTTTCTTGTAGATTCTGCATATTAGTCCTTTGTCAGGTGTATTAATTGTGAAGATTCTCTCCCTCCCTGTGGGTTGTCTGTTTACTCTGCTGATTGCTTCCTTGGCTGTGCAGAAGCTTTTCAGTTTAATTAAGTGCCAACTGTTTGTTTTGCTGCATATGCTTTTGCATTCTTGGTCATGAAGTCTTGGCCTAAGCCAATGTCTAGAAAAGTTTTTCTGATGTTGTCTTCTAGAATTTGTATGGTTTCAGGTCTTAGATTTAAGTCTTTGATTCATCTTGAGTTGATTTTTGTATAAAGTGAGAGAAGAGGTTTCAGTTTCATTCTTCTACATGTGGCTTGCCAGTTATCTCAGCACCGTTTGTTGAATAGGGTGTCCTTTTCTCACTTTATGTTTTTGTTTGGTTTGTTGAATATCGGTTGGCTGTAAGTATTTGGCATTATTTCTGGGTTCTCTATTCTGTTCCATTGGTCTATATGCCTATTTTTATACCAGTACCATGCTGTTTTGGTGACTATGGCCTAATAGTATAATTTGAAGTCCAGTAATGTGATGCCTCCAGATTTGTTCTTTTTGCTTAGTTTTGCTTTGGCTATGCAGGATGTTTTTGGCTCCATACAAATTTTAGTATTTTTTTTCTAGCTCTGTGAAGAATGATGGTGCTATTTTTCATTGCATTGAATGTGTAGATTGCTTTTGGCAGTATGATCATTTTCACAATGTAGATTCTACCCATCCATGAGCATGGGATATGTTTCCTTTTGTTTGTGTCATCTACAATTTCTTTCAGCAGTGTTTTATAGTCATCCTTGTAGAGGTCTTTCACCTCCTTGGTTAGGTATATTTCTAGGTATTTTACTTTTTTTACAGCTATTGTAAAAGGGGTTGAGCTCTTAATTTGATTCTCAGCTTGGTAGCTGTTTGCATATAGCAATACTACAGATTTGTGTGCATTAATTTTGTATCCTGAAATGTTGCTAAATTGATTTATCAGTTCTAGGAGCTTTTTGGTTGAGTCTTTAGGGTTTTCTAGTATACAATCAAATCATCAACAAACAGTGACACTTTGGCTTCCTCTTTAATAATCTGGATGCCCTTTATCTCTTTCTCTTGTCTAATTGCTTGAGCTAGGACTTCCAGTACTATGTTGAATAGAAGTGGTGAAAGTGGGCATCCTTGTCTTGTTCCAGTTCTCAGGGAAAATGCTTTCAATTTTTTTCCATTTAGTGTAATGCGGGCTGTAGGTTTGTCATAGATGGCTTTTATTACATTAAGGTATGTCCCTTCTATGGCAGTTTTGCTGAAGGTTTTAATCATATAGCAATGCTGGATTTTGTCAAATGCTTTTTCTGCATCTATTGAGATGGCCATGTGATTTTTGTTTTTAATTGTGTTTATGTGGTATACCACATTTATTGACTTCCATATGTTAAACCATCCCAGCATCCCTAGTATGAAGCCCGCTTAGTCATGGTGGATTATCTTTTTGATATGCTGTTGGATTCGGTTAGCTAGTATTTTGTTAAGGATTTTTGAATCTATGTTCATCAGGGAAAATGGTCTGTGGTTTTCTTTTCTTGTTATGTTCTTTTCTGGTTTTGATATTAAGGTGATACTGGCTTCACAGAATGATTTAGGGAGGATTGCCTCTTTCTCTATCTTGTAGAATAGTGTCAATAGGATTGGTATCATTCTTATTTGAATGTCTGATAGAATGGTCCTGGACTTTTTTTGGTGACCAATATTTTTATTACTATTTCAATCTCACTGCTTGCTATTGTACTCTTTAGAATTCCAGGAATTTCTCCATCTCCTCTAGGTTTTCTAGTTTATGTGTGTAAAGATGTTCATAGTATTGAATGATCTTTGGTATTTCTGTGGTACCCATTGCAATATCTCCCATTTTATTTCTAATTGAGCTTATTTGGATCTTCTCTCTTCTTTTCTTGGTTAATCTCACTAATGATATATCAATTTGATTTATTTTTTTCAAAGAACAAATTTTTGTTCCATTTTACTTTTTTTCTTTTTGGTTTTAATTTCATTTAGTTCTGCTGTGAACTTGGTTATTTGTTTTCTTCTGCTGGGTTTGGATTTGGTTTGTTCATATATCTCTAGTTCCTTGAAGTATGACCTTAAATTTTCTACTTTTGCTCTTTCAGGCTTTTTGATATAGACATTTAATGCTACGAACCTTCCTCTTAGCACTGCCTTTGCTGTATCCCAGGGGTCTTTGTTTGGTTTGGTTTGGTTGTTTTTCTGTTGTTGTTTTTTGTTTTTTTGTGTTTTTTTTGAGATGGAATCTTGCTCTGTTGCCCAGGCTGAAGTGCAATGGTGTAATCTCAGCTCACTGCAACCTCCACTTCCCGGGTTCAAGCAATTCTCCTGCCTCAGCCTCCTGAGTAGCTGGGATTACAAGTGCATGCCACCACACATGGCTAATTTTTTTGTATTTTTAGTAGAGATGGGAATTTGTTTCAAGATGTAGAGCTTCTTTTAGCAGTTCTTATAGTGCTGTCTTGGTAGTGATGAATTCTCAGTATTTGTATGTCTGTAAAAGACTTTATCTTTCCTTCATTTATAAAACTTAGTTTCACAGGATACAAACTTCTTGGCTGAAAGTTGTTTTGTTTAAGGAAGCTGAAGATAGAAGCCCAATTCCTTCTAGCTTGCAGGGTTTCTGCTGAGAAGTCTGCTGTTAAGCTAACAGGTTTTCCTTTTTAGGTTACCTGATGCTTTTGCCTCACAGTTCTTAAAATTCTTTCCTTTGTCTTCACTTTAGATAACCTGATGACAGTGTGCCTAAGCAATGATCTTTCTGCGATGAATTTCTGGTGTGTTCTTTGAGCTTTTTGTGTTTGGATATCTAGATCTCTAGCAAGTCTGGGGAAGTTTTCCTCAATTATTCCCTGAAATATATTTTCCAAACTTTTAGATTTCTCTTCTTCCTCAGGAACACCAATTACTCTTAGGTTCGGTTAACGTAATCCCGAACTTCTTGGAAGCTTTACTCATTAAAAAAATTTTTTTCTTTATCTTTATTAAATTGGGTTCATTCAAGAGCCTTGTCTTTGAGCTCTGAAATTCTTTCTTCTACTTGTTTGATTCTATTGCTGAGACTTTCCAGGGTATTTTGTATTTTCCTAAGCACGTCCTTCTTAGAGAAAATAATCTCCAGAGAAATAGATAGCATAAATAAAAAACAATCACAACTTTCCGGAAATAGATAGTGTAAATAAAGTTTCCAGAAGTTGTTGTTGTTTTTTTATTTATACTATCTATTTCTCTAAAGATTTTTCCATCCATATCCTGTAACATTTTTCTAATTTCTCTGAGCTGATATTCACCTATCTCTGGTGCCTTCTCGAGTAGCTTAATAATCGACATTCTTAATTCATTTTCTGGCAATTCAGAGATTTCTTCTTGGTTTGGATCCACTGTGACTGAGCTAGTGTGATCTTTTGGGGGTGGTAAAGAACTTTATTTTGTCATATTACCAGAGTTGTTTTTCTGGTTCCTTCTCATTTAGGTAGACTGTCAGGTGATGCTCTGGGGCTCAGGGGCTGCCATTTAGATTCTTTCATTCCATAGGATGTTCCCTGGTTGTGAGTGCTGAGGGATGTGACTTCCTGAGAGGCAAACTGCCGTGATTGTTATTTTTCTTCTGGATCTAGCTGCCCAGCAGAGCTACCGGGCTCCAGGCTGGTACTGGGGAGTGTCTACAGAGTCCTGTGATGTGATTTGTCTTTAAATATCTCAGCCCTAGATATAAGAATCTGCTTTTGTGGAGGTAGCAGGGGAGTGAAGTGGACTCTGTGAGGGTCTTTGGTTGTAGTTTTGTTTATTGTGCTAGTTTTGTGTTGGTTGGCCTCCAGCCAGGAGGTGGCGCTTTTAAGAGCGCATCAGCTGTGGTAGTATATGGAGGATACAAGCTTGCCCTAGCGACACCTGGATGTTTCTCAGGTGGTGGGCAGGGCCAAAGAGCTCCGAAGAGATTATGTCCTTTGACTTCAGCTACCAGGGTTAGTAGAGAAAGACCATCAGGTGGGGGCAGGGTTAAAATCAGACTTTCCTTGGGTGAGGCTTGCTGCAGCTGCTGTAGGGCATGGGGGTGTGATACTCAGCCCAATGGGGTTATGTTGCCAGGAGGATTATGACTGCCCCTGCTGCATCATGCAGGTCGCCAGCAAAGTGGGGGAAAGCTGGCAGTTACAGGCTTCACCCAGCTCCCATGCAGCCCAAAAGGCCAGTCTCACTCCCACTGATCTCCCCCACCCCAACAGCACTGAGTTTATTTCCAGGCAGTCCATGAGCAAGACTGAGGACTTGCCCCAGCCTCCAGGCCTCCCCACTGGGAAAGCAAACAGGGCTTTCAGATTTTGCACCTCTCCACCTGCTGCAACTTCTGTGCTGTGTCTGCATTCCAGGTTCACCCTCTTCTCCAAATTCTGTGCAGAAAACTTCATGTTAGGCTGAAATTGTTACAAAGTTCAACTGGAAGTTTCCTTCTCCCTGTCATCCTTCCCCCATTCAACTGGCAGCCCTCCCCAAGGACCCCGGTGAAACAAAGTCAGAAGTGGCTTCCCCAGGGACTGAGGATGCCAAAATGAAAGTATTTCACTTTAGTTTTGTCTCAGCTCCAGGTAAGTTCATCTCTTTCTCTCATAATCTGGATCTTCAGGTTCCCAAGTGAGAATGTATGTTTAGAGGCAAATGATCCTCCTTTCACACTTTCACACTTTGGGCACTCACAGTTTTTCCACTGTCTCCAGAAACCTGCAGCAGGAACCTGCTTCCTTCAAAGGGTCGGTGGATTCTCTCGGGTTTCCTGGTATGTTCCTGCAATAGTTCTTGGAACAAAAGTTCATGATCTGTTCTATGAATTATTGAAAGAGAATAATTGAAAGCACCAGCTATAATTGTGAATTTATTTATTTCTCCTGTGGTTCTATTAGCTTTTATTTCCTGTGTTTTGAAGATCTGTTTTAAGGCACATGAACATTTCAGATCATTATGTCCCCTTGATAAATTGACTCCTTTATCATTATGAAATGATTCTCTTTATCCCTGATAATTTTTTTGTGTATCATGTGCTGAAATTTTTACTTGAATATTAATGTAGCCACTTTTGTTTTCTTTTGATTAGTGCTAGCATAGTTTCCTTTTATTTTTAACCTATTTATGTGTTTTTAAAAACAGACACGTGGGATTTTGAAGGTAGCATATATTTGAATATTGCTTTTAAAATCTAATCTGACAGCCTGCCTTTTAATTAGAATATTTAGGCCATTTATATTTAATGTAATTATTGGTATGGTTGTGTTTAAATTTACAACCTTCCTATTTGTTTTATATTTGTCCTTGCTGTTCTTTGCTCCTCTTTTCTTCCTTCTCTGTCTTCTTTTGCTTTGACTGTTTTCTATTGGTCTCATTTCATCTCCTTTGTTGGATTACTAGCCACAATCTTTGTTGTCTTATTTTAGTGGTTGCTTTTGGGCTTATGGTATATAAACAACATTTACTTACCACAGTCTAACTTTCAGTGATATTTTACTACTTCATATATAGTATAAGCACCGTACATGTATACTTTAGTTTCTTCCTTATTGGTCTTTGGGCATTGTTATCATATATTTTACTTCTACATATTTTATGTATCTCATAAGATGTTGCTATTATGTCTTAAACAGATGATTATTTTTAAAGATAAATAATAAATGAAATTATTATTATTATCATTATTATTATTACAAATCTACTTATGTAATACCATGTCCTGTTCTGCTCAATACTTTGGGTAGATCAAGGGTCAGAAAACATTTTCTGTAAGGGGCCAGGTAATAAATACTCTAGACCATGTGGTTTCTGTTACAATTACTTAATTTTGTCATTGTAGGATGAAAGCAGCCATGGCAATGAATAAATGAATAGGTATGACTGTTTTCCAATAGAAATTTATTCACAAAAAAAGGCAGCAGATCAGATTTGGCTCATGGGCCATAATTTGCTGACCCCTGATATATCCAGGTTTCCATCTGGTATTATATTTTTTTCTAGCTACTTGAAGGACTTCCCTTTCCATTTTCTATTCCACCAGTCTGCTTGTGATTAACTCTTTCAGCTTCTGTATGTCTAAAGAAGTATTTATTTTGCCTTAAAAGAATTTTTGCTTAGTAAAGAGTGCCAGGTTGACAGTTTTTTTCTTGCAGAATTTTAAAGATTTTGAGCCACTGTCTTCTAGTTTGCATTGTTTCCGGCAAAAAAATCTGCTTTCCTTCATTGTCCCATATGTAGAGTATCTTCTCTGCTTTTCAAATTTTATCTTTGTCACTGATTTAAAGCTATTTGATTCTGATATGTGTTTGTATTTTTTTTTAATTTCCTAGTTTTGGTGTTCACTGACCTTCTTGAATCTGTGAACTTATCATTTTTATCAAATTTGAAACATTTGGTCACTATTTCTTTACTTTTCTGTCCTCTCTGTATTTTGGGAAACCCACTCACACATTTATTTGGCCACGTGAAGTTGTCATTGTTGCTCTGTGAGTTAAGTCTTTTCCTCTGTGTACTTTATTTTGGGTAGTTCCCATTGCTATGTCTTCAAATTTACTACTCCTTTCCTCTGAAATGTCTAATCTGCTATTTCCCATTCATTATATATTTTTTTAATCTCAGACACAGTTGTTTTCTTCTCCAGAAGTTCAGTTTTAGTTTTTCTAATATCTTCCATGTCTCTACTTAATGTTCAATCTTTTCTCTAGCTTGGTGAACATATAGAATACAATTATAATGACTGTTTTAATATGCTTGTCTATTAATTCTATCATTTGTGTCATTTCTAAGTCAGTTTTGATTGATTTTTCTCCTCATTATGGGTTTTATTTTTCTAGTTCTTTGAGTGCCTGATAATTTTTTTACTGGATGCCATATATTGTGAATTTTACCTTGTTGGGTGCTGATTATTTTTTTATTCCTAAAAGCATTCTTGAGTTTTATTTGGAGATACAAATTACTTTGAAACAGCTTATACTTTTGGTTCTTGCTTTAAGCTCAATTGTCAGGGACCAGCAGCATTTAGTCTAGGGTTAATTTTTCCCATTACTGAGACAAGACCCTACTCAGTACTCTAACTGATGTCCTATCACTTAAGAAGTATTCTACTCTGGGTATTGGGAATAGACTCTATTCCTATTCTTGTGAGTTGTAGCACTGTTTCCTCTAATCTTTTGAGTGATTTTTTTAGTCCAGTTGTTCATATGCATGTGCTGATGGTTATTCTATTGAATACTCAAAGGAAGTTTCTGTAGATTTCTGCTGTGTGCAGCTCTTCTTTTAAATACACTACGTTGGGAATTCTAGATTCTTTGTTTTTCTCGACCTCCAATTCTGCTGCCTCAACTCAAGGATATTGCCAGGCTCTGCCACGGTTCTGCCTTCCTTGTTATGGTCTGCAAACTTCCTTCAGGAGGTAAACCAGGTCAATAATAGGGCTATATTTGTTTCCTATCATTTAGGGATTACTGTCCTTCATTGCCTAGTGCCTAATATTTTCACGGCCATTGTTTCATATATTTCGTTCAGTTTAAAAAGAAATTGTTTCAGATGAGAGATTAAAATCAGCCCCTGCTACTCCATACTGGCTAGAAGTCCCATCAATTCATGTTTAAATAATTAAGAAAAGAAAGAAAAATTTCTTTTGTATTTTCCTACAAAGTTATCATTTCTAGTGCCCTTTATTCCTTTCTGTAGCACTGAATTTCCATATGGTCTCATTTCTCTTCAGCATGGAGAATTTCCTTTAGCATTTCTTCTTTTAGAACTATTTATTTTTTTAATTGACAAATTAAAATTATAAATATTTGTGGTGTATAACATGATGTTTTGAAATACATATACAATCTTGAATGGTTAAACCAAGCTAATTAACATGTCTTACTTTCAGACTTAACCAATTTTTTGTGGTGAGAACACTTAAAATCTACTGCCTTAGCAATTTTTAGCTATACAATAATTGCCATTAAATGTAGTCACCATGATGTACAATAGATCTTTTGAACTTATTTCTCCTGCCTGAAATTTTGTATCCTCTGACCAACATTTCCCCACTTCCTCCCTCCTCTTCTGCCCAAGCCCTGGTAACCACCATTCTCATCTCTGCTTTGATGAGTTTGTCTTTTTTAGATTCCACATATAAGTGAGATTATGTGGTATTTGTCTTTCTGTGCATGGCTTATTTCACTTTTTTAAATTTTTATTTTTTTGTTAAGCTGCCAAGTTGAAGTAGAATTATTTCACTTAACATAATATCCTCTAGGCTCATCCATGTTGTCATAAATAACAAGATTTTCTTCTTTTTAAGAAGTCTTTTAAAATTTAAGAATATTCCATTATGTATATATACCACATTTTAAAAATCATTTCATCATTGATGGGCACTTTGGTCTTTCCATGCCTTGGCTATGGTAAATACTGCCGCAACAAACATGGAAATGCAGATATTTTTTTGACATACTGATTTCATATGCTTTGGCTATATACCCAATAGCAGGATTGCTGGATGATATAGTAGCTCTATTTTTAACTTTTTGAGGAATTTCCATACTGTTTTCCATAATGGCTGTACTGACTTACATTTCTACCAATAGTATACAAGGGTTTCCTTTTCTCAACATCTTTTCCAACATTTGCTATCTTTCATCTTTTTGATAATAGCCATTGTAACAGGTGTGAGGTGATAGCTCATTGTGGTTTTAATTTGCATTTCCTTGATAATTAGTGATGTTCAGCATTTTTCTTATATACCTGTTGTCATTTGTATGCCTTTTTTTTTTTTTTTAGACAAGAATGTCACCCAGGCTGGAGTGCAGTGGCAAGATCTCAGCTCATTGCAACCTCCACATCACAGATTCAGGGGATTCTCATGCCTCAGCCTCCTAGGTAGCTGGATTATAAGCATGTGCCATCACATCCAGCTAATTTTTGTATTTTTAGTAGAGATGGGGTTTTGCCATGTTAGCCAGGCTGGTCTTGAACTCCTGATCTCAGGTGATCTGCCCATCTCTGCATCCCAAAGTGCTGGGATTAAAGTCGTGAGCCACTGTGCCCAGCCTAGTTTGTTCTTATTTTAGGCTTAGTTTGTTCTTCTTTTTCTGGTTCCCTGACATGTAATGTTAGGTTGTTTATTTGAGATCTTTCTTCCTTTTTGATGTAGGTGCTTATTGCTATAAATTTCCCTCTTAGAGCTGCTTTTCCTTCATCCCAGAAGTTTTGGTATATTGTATTTCCATTTTCATTTGTTTCAAGATTCCAAATTTTTCCTTTAGCTTCTTCATTCACCCATTGGTTGTTCAGAAATATGTTGCTCAATTTTTATATATTTGTCAATTTACTGAAATTCTTCCCATTATTAATTTCTAGTTTTATACTACTGTGTTCAAAAAAGTTACTTGATATAATTTCAATATTCTTACGTTCGTTACGACTTGTTTGGTGGCCTAACATATGATCTATCCTAGAGGAGTATTCAATGTGTATTTGAGAAGTATGTATATTCTGCTGCTGTTAAATGGAATGTCCTATACATGTCCATGAGGTCCATTTGATCTAAAATATAGTTCAAGTCCAGTGTTTCCTTATTAATTTTCTATCTGGATGATCATTCACTGTTGAAAATGGGGTATTGAAGTCCTCTGCTAATATCGTATTGCATTTTTTCTCTCTCTTCAGATATATAAATATTTGCTTTATATATTTGGGTGCTCTGATTGGGTGCATATATATTAGTAATTGTTATAACCTCTTGATAAATTACCCCTTTTATCATTATATCTTTGTCTCTTTTTAAAGTTTATGACTTTAAGTCTATTTTACCTGATATTTTATCTGATATATATGTAGCTACTTCTGTCCTATTTTGGTTTTCATTTTCATGGAATATCTTATTTCATCCCTTCACTTTTAATCTATAAAGGTGAATTAAGTCCATACAGGTGAGTAAAGTCTCTTGTAGGCAGCCTATAGTTGAGTCATGGGGTTTCTTTTAATCATTCAATAACACATCTTTTGATTGGAGAATTTAATACAGTTATATTCAATGTAATTATTGATAGGCAAGGACTTAGCTATTGCCATTAATTGCTTTCTGGTTGTTTGGTAGAGCCTTTGGTTCTTCTTCCTGTCTTGCTATCTTTCTTTGGGATTACATGATTTTCTGTACTGTTATGCTTATTGTAGGTTTTTGCTTTGTGGCTACCATTGAGGCTTACATAAAACCACTTATAGTTATGACAGGCTATTTGAAGCTGATAACTAACTTAGACTGCATTTAAAAAACTCTATACTTGCTTCTTCCCACTCACATTGTATTTCAGTCACAACTTATACCATTTTATATTGTGTATCCCTTAACAAGTTATGCTATTATTATTTTTAATTATTTTGTCTTTTAACCTTTGTACTATGGATATGTGTGATTTATACATCACCATTACAGTATTAGGCTATCCTGAATTTGACTATGTATTTACTTTTATCTGTTAGTTTTATGCTTTCAAATGTTTTCATGTTGCTGTTTTCAGCTTGAAGAACCCCCTTTAGCATTTATTATAAAGTAGATCTAGTGGTAATAAAATCCTTCAGCTTTTGTTTGTCCAGGAAAGTCCTTAACTCTCCTTCATTTCTGAGAGACAGCTTTGCCAGGTTCAGTATTCTTGGTTACCAGGTTATTTTTTTTTTTTCTGTACTTTGAATATATCATCTCATTCTCTTCTGGACTAAAATATAAAATACTTCAGAAATTTGCATGTCATTCTTGTGCAAGGACCATGCTTCTCTTCTCTTTATCCTTTTAATTTTAATATTATGTGATGCCAAAGTAAGCACTAGCACTTCTTGTAATTGTGTCACCTGATAACATATTATTTTGTCTTTCATTTATTTGCAAATACCTATTTTATCTTCATTTTTGCAAGGTATTTTTACTTGATGCAGAATTTTAGGTTGACAAGCTTTTCTTTTTTCTTTTTTTTTTTTTTT
>NW_016108016.1:576671-590992 GCF_001604975.1 Cebus imitator
GCTAATTTTTTGTATTTTTAGTAGAGATGGGGTTTCACCGTGTTGACCAGGATGGTCTCGATCTCCTGACCTCGTGATCCACCCGCCTCGGCCTCTCAAAGTGCTAGGATTACAGGCTTGAGCCACCGCGCCCGGCCTTCTTTTTTGTTTTAGCATTGTAAGTATGTCTTTTGGCCTCAATTGTTTCTAATGAGAAATCAGCTACATCTGGGTGCTTTTTGTATTTTCTGTTTGTGTTTTTAGGAGTTTAACTTTGATGTGTTGTATGTTATTTTCTTGGTATTTATCTTGTTTGAGGTGTGCTTTGTTTTCTGAATCTGTGGGTTTCTTCTTTTTGATTAAATTTGGAAAATATTTGACCAATGTTTTTTCAAATATCTTTTCTGCGATGTAGTTATTTTGCTCCTCTTTTTCTGGAACTCCAGTTGCTCATTTTCTCAGTCACTTGACACTGTCCCACAAGTTGTTGAAGGTCTGTTAATTGTTTTCCAACCTTCTCTCCTTCCATGCTTCTACTTGGATGATTTCTATTGATCTATAATCCAGTGCACTGATCCTGTCTTCTTTATTCAATCTACCGTAATATTTTCTAATTTTTTTATCTTTCAAATACTGTATTTTTCAGTTTCTAAAATTTCCTTTTAGTTCTTTTTATAGTATTCATATTTCTTCTCAAATTCCTCATCTCTTCACACATAAAAATGAATACATCTTTTCCTATAGATTTTTTATTACATTTATCATAGTTATTTTTAAATTTTTGACTTAGTTCATTTGGACTGCTCTCAGAAAAATACCTTGAATTAGGTGGTTTGTAGAAAACAAAAATTTATTCCTCACAGTTATGGAGGCTGGGAAATCCAAGATCAAGGCATCAGCAGATTTAATGTCTGGTGAGGGACCTGCTTTCTTATAAACAGTGCCTTCTTGCTATGTTCATACATGGTAGAGAAGCTAACTAGTGCTGTGGAGTGTCTTTTATAAGGGTACTAATCCTATTTATGAGGGTTCTACCCTCATGATCTATTCTGCCCCCAAAGGCCCATCTCCTAATACCATCCCATCAATAATTAGGCATTAACCTGTGAATTTTGGGAGAACAAGAACATTCAGACCATAGTAGTTCCCTTCTGCTAATTTCAGTATCACAGGTTTGTTTGTCACTTTGTTTTTATCAACTGATTTTTCCCCCCCACTGGACTACATTTTTCTGTCTGTTCATACATCTAGAAATTAAATTTTTCATTATACATAGATAATTCTGCATTCTGTTATCTTGCTTTGAAGATTTTGAATTTTGCTCTAGTAGGCAGGTAACTTACCATCAAATCCACTTGATCTTTTATGGAGTTGATTTTAAGCTTTGTTAGGGAAAGTCTATTTTGATTTTTTCCCTTAGTCATAGGGTAAATATCTTAATTTTGGCATATGGTACTTAATCCTAGGGTGTGGCCCTTCTGAAATTTCAGTGCAAAGCGTGAGGGACTTATTAAGGCTCTCTCATTTGTTGGTATTTAAGCTTTAAACTCTGCCTCCATTGTGGGCAGCTACTGAATCCTCTGCTCAGTTGTGGGTTGTTTTGTTTTTTCAGTTTGTTTGTTTTTCCTTAGGATTCCAGCTCCTGTTTTTCCCATAGTGTTCTTGTAGTCTCAGTCCACACATTCAGGGTTTAGGTGTCAGTCATGGATTTGGGTGGAATCTATATGCAGATTTGGGGGCTCCCCTCTATGGCTTAATTCTTTATGGGATTTCCCCCTTCAGTGTCTAACTGCTCTGGATGACCCAATATGCATCATCTGGCTCCCCAATACTACTGCAGCTTTTTGCTTCAGCTCTATCTGAAATGCCCCGCCATACCACAGAGACCAGAGACTGCCCTAGGATGAAAGCTGGATAAATTAGATCTCACTCAGTGTGGTTCTCCTCTTTTAGGGGGACAAATCCCCACTAGTTTCTGTCTGATTTGTATAATTTCCCAGGAATTTCAAACCATTTGTTTTCTATTTTGTACAGAGTTGATAAATGTTATCAGTAGGAGAGTTAGTGTAATACAAGCTACTCCGTCATTATCCTAGGTTGGAAATCTCCTGGTTTCTCATTTTTAAAATGAGGATAATATCTACTTCACAGTTTTTTTTTCCCCTCTGTCTGAGAATTAAACAGGAATATATATGTGAAATGCCTGGCATGGATAGATATTCAGGAAATGTGAGTTTCCTTTCCTGTATGTTGAATTGGCGTCTGTTTCCTTTTAGCTTCCCTTCACTGGTCCTTGCTTTGTTCTCTGGGTCCACTCCCCACAGGTCTAACTTCTTTCCCATCTGGCAGACCATCAGGGATTTGATGACGGAGATCATATCCTGTGGCTCGGGTTTCTCCTTTATCTTCAGGCTAAAAATCTCAGTTCTTTCTGCCATTTCTCAGGCCACAGGTTTTTTTCTAGGGAACTTGGAGTCCCTATAATGATTCTATTTCTTCATGGAGGAATGTCCTAAACTCAAGCTCCCAGTTCTGCCATTTGTAAACTCTATAATTGGAGCAAGTCATCTTTTGAGTTGCAATATCCCCATCTGAAAAATGCCATTATAATTCCTATTCAGTCTGTGTCTTGAAAACGCAGGCACCTCAAACTTTAGCCAATGTTGGTGAGAGAGTCTGAGGAGAGGTCTCCACCTCCTAGGTTCCTGCTGTCACTGATGGAGGGACTGGGGCTCCCTTCTCTGGTTATTTTGGTGGGGGAAGAAGAAGGAACAGGGGCCATTATAATTCAGTCTCTCTCCACAAGTGAGGCCTGTGGCTAATTTTCTCTTGAATTACCAAAGGCAATCATATTTTCCTGTTTTAGGTTTCACTTTTTCTTCGAAAAATCACTCAACCTAGTCTCATATGAGAAATTCATATTCTTCCTATTATCACAACTTTGACACTATTCTTTGCAAATCAATGCCGGTCATATTATGTTATATATGCATTTTCCTATCCATCCTAACTGTCTGAAACACTATAATCAAATAATATATCCTCTCAAAATTTTCCTTTGATCCTCAAATTTATTTAGGGGCAAGAGAGAGTAGTGATGATTGGTTTACTCTCCAAATGAGAGAAAGCATTAGCAAAGATATAAGAATTCCTTTGTAAAGTCCTTACGCAAGTAAGTAAGGTGACCATAAAATTTATTATCCAAAGCTGTATACTTTTGAAAGTGAAAGGGGACACTATTAATAATGATGCTATGACTGGCTGCCTCAGAAAAATTGCAATGTATGTCCATCGTACAATTGAGTACCTCAGGGCCTGACTTCCTGTAAAGGTTCCTGATTCTTGAGGAAAAATGTTTGGCACCCAAATCACCAGATACACAGATGAACAACTCTTTTTTTCCATTAATCTATAGAATCTTTCTTTCTCAGGAACTTCATTCTTGGGGAACTCACTCCACTAGTGCAAAGGGCTTAGGATCGCCTGTGCAGAGCCACCAGTGAAAAGGACTTCACTAGTGCAAAGGGCTTAGGATCACCTGTGCAGAGCCACCAGTGAAAAGGACTGATCTGGTCACTTTTGTCTGAAGCACATTCTCAGCTATGAGGCAACAGCTTAAGCTCAAATCACCTTCCTGCAAGTCAAGGACTCACTGCCCCTCGTTGAGTTGCATCCTGCCTGGCTAATATCTGTTTACTCACACAGCTCCCGCAAAAGGTCACTGCTTTCTCCCAGAGGTGCTGGTTTGCATGTAACGGAGCTGCAAAGTGACCCTCCTCTCCAGTTCAATTCAGCCTAGACCATGGCTAAGTTCGAAACTATATTCAAGAAATATACATGTTACACTCACCTTGTTATTTTCTTAAAAAAGCTGCTTTTTCCTGCCCTGCACTTTTCCACACTGCTTTTCTAGAGCGGCTTCCTCCTTTCTAATCCTTGCTATCTGTTAAGACTGTGCTCATTCATGAAGTTCCAACTCAGATATCATGTGCTCCATGAAGCTCTTCCTGATGCCCCCTCACTTTCATTAATCTACTCCACGTGTCAGAGTCAATTAGGATTTGGTTCTGCTAATTTAATTTTTAAAAAGCATGACAGTGGCTTAGACAAGATACTGCTTGTCTTTCACATAGAAGTCAGGAGGTCAGTAGTCCAATGCTGTTATGGCAGCCCTTTGGTGTCATCAAAGATTCAGGCTCTTATCTTTCTGCTTTGCAGTCCTTAAAGTCACCTCATGGTTCCAGGTGGCTGCTGAAGCTACAGCTGTATGTTCATCTGACAGCTGGAGAAGAAATATTAATAACAGGAGGACAAAAGGTTTTCTTAGCTATTAAGGACCTTTTTATGTTAATGTTGTGAATTACATGAAAATATTTTTCCTTATGTTAAGCCAACCTTGAATTCCTGAAATTAACCCACTTTGGTCAAAATGCATTATCATTTATATACATTGCTGGATATCACTTGCTAATGCTTTAAGATTTTTGCACCTTCTCATAGGATTTTGTCATTCTTTGGTATCATGATTATGCTAACTTCAGGCAGCAGATAGAGGCTTCTCTTTCTTTTAACATTTTGGAATATTTATTTAAGATTAGAATTATTTGTTCCCTTGAATATTTGGCAGAACCCACTGATAAAACCTCTGGACCTGGAGATATTTTTCTTTATGAGAAGACTTTTAACTCTTAATTCAAACTTTAATAATTATAGAATGATTTGGGTATCTTGTTTTTTCTTGATAAGTTATGTTTTCTAAGAATATGTTTATTTCATCTAAATTTTGTCTATTCCTTTGTCTGATTCTTCCAACTACCATTTCTGATGCATTCCAGATGCTATCCTGAGTTTGCTCTTCTAGTTCATAGATTCTCCTTTCAAGTATATCTAGTCAACCACAATGCTTATCTATTGAGTTTTCTGTCTCAATTTTTATATTTTATTTTTATGATTCTCTTTGGTTCTTAAAATCTGCTTGCTCTTTTCTGCTGTTTTTGTGCATTTAACAGCTTCAGTGAGGTACAGCTGACATACCTCACTATGTCAATAATGTGCCAATGAATGGGACATTTTGTAGTGTATAATTTTATAAATTTTGACCTATGTATAACACTTGTGAAACCATCACCACCATCAAGAAAATGAACATGTCCAACAGCCCAAAAGGTCACCAATTCCCTTTTGTAACCCTTCCTTTCTGTCTTTCTAATCCATCTCCCATTCCCAAGTGATTGAATTTATATGTTTGGGCCCTCCAAGTCTAATGATGAAATATAATCCTCAGTGTTGGAGGTGGGGCCTGGTAAGAGGTATCTGGATCATGGTGTGGTTCCCTCCCTCATGAATGGCTCGGTGCTGTCCTCATGGTTGTTTAAAAGTGTGTGGCATCTTCCCTACATCTTTCCCCTGCTCTCACCATGTAAAGTGCCTGCCTGCTCCTACTTTGCCTTCCACCATAATTGTAAGCTTCCTGAGACTTTTGACTTAATGTTGAGACCAGTTAATACTTTTGGATACTATTGGTACTATTGGCAGTACATATGAAATCATATCACATGTACTCTTTTTGTTGTTTGGATTCTTTCACTCAACATAATTATTGTGAGATTCATTTATATTCTTGTATCCTTTTTATTGCTAAGTTGTATTCTATTCTATAAATATACAAAAATTTGTTTATTCTGTCACCTCTTAATTGTATTTTGCAATGTGAGAAGGACATGAGATTTGAGGAGACATTAATGGAAAAATATAGTTTGAATGTTTATTACCTTCATGTCTCATGTTGAATCGTAATCCCCAATTTGAGGTAGGGCCTGATGGGAGGTGTTTGGGTCATGGGAGCAGACACATTGTCCTCATGATAGTGAGTGCGTTCTTGTGAGATCTGGTTGTTTAAAAGTGTGTGGCATCTCTCTGCTCCCTCTCTTGCACATGATCTCATCATGCAAGGCACTTGCTCCTGCTTTGCCTTCTACCATGATTGTAAGCTTCCTGAGGTCCTCACCAGAAGCTGAGCAGGTGTTGGTGCCATGTTTGTACAGCTTCAGAAACATGAGCAAATTAAGCCCCTTTTCTTTATAAATTACCCAGTCTCAGGTGTATCTTTATAGTGATACAAGAATGGCCTGATATGTAAAAATGTGTTTATTCAGTCACCTTTTTATAGACATTTGAAATGTTTCCAGTTTTTTACTATTACAAATAAAAGTACTGTGAACATTTATGCACAAGTTTTTGTATGAACATACATGCCTTTATTTTCCCTAAGTAACTACAAGTAGAGGCTAGGTTATATGGTAGGTAAATATTTAATCTTTTCAGAAACTGTTGACTCTTTTTAAAGTGGTTCTACATTTTGTATCCCCATCAGCAGCATATAAAAGCAGTTGTTCCAAGTCTTTGCCAATACTTGGTATGCTTAGTGTTTTTAATTTTAGACTTTCCAATAGATGTGTAGAGGTTTTTCCTTGTGACTTAAATTGCATTTTTAAAATAAATAATAAAGTTGTAACTTCTTTTTATCTTGATCAGTCTCTTGTTAGACATTTGTCCATTTTATAATTGTCTCAGAACCAGCTCTTGGTTTAATTGATTTTCTTATTGCTTTCTGTTTTCTATTTCATTGATTTCCATGCTGATTTTTATTATTTATCTTCTTCTGCTTACTTTGGGTCTCATTTGCTCTTTGTTTTCTAGTTTTTTAAAGTGGAAGCTGAGGCCATTGCTTGAGACCACTCTTTTCTTTTAATATAGAATTTTAATGTTATGAATTTCTCTGTATGTACTACCTTAGTTGAATCTCACAATTTTTATATGGTACATTTTTGTTTATATTCAGGTCAAATTCTTCCTAATTTTCTTTTTTGTTGCTTCTTTAAGCTATGGGTTATTTAAAAGCATGTATGTAACTTACAAATATTTGGGGACTTTTCATATATCTGTTACTAATTTCTTAAAAGCTTATTGATCTTTAACTTCATTGAGAAATGAGAACATAATTTGATGACTTGACTCTCCTTTTAACTGTATGAGACTTGTTTTGTGGTTCATAATATGGTTTATCATGGTGAATGTTCCCTGTAGACTTAACAAAATGTATATTTTTCTGTTATTGGGTGGAACGTTCTATCTATGTCAGTAAGCTGGTTGATAGTGCTGTTCAAATCTTCTATATCTTTATATGCTCCTGTCTGTTGTTCTAACAATTTTTGAGAGAGGATTATTGAAATTTTTGATTATTATTGTAGATTTGTCTATTTCTCCTTGAAGTTCTACTAGATTTTGCTTTGTGTGTTTTGTTGTTCTTCTACTAGGTGCATACACATTTACAATTATTATATATTATTGATAAATTGTACCTTTTAACATTATGAAACAACACTCTTTATTCCTGATAATTTTTTCTGCTCTGAAATCTACTTTGATATTAACGTAGGCTTTCTAACTTTCTTTTTATGTGGGTTAGCATGATGTGTGTTTTTCTAGCCTTTTAATTTTAACCTATTTGCATCTTTATATCTAAAGTGGGTTTCTTATAGGTAGCATATAGCTGAGTCTTTTTTTTTTTTAATTGAATCAGATAATCTCTGCCTTTTAATTGCGGGTGTTTAGACCACTTATAAATGTAGTATTTTTATTTACATTACTAGGTGATATAGTTTAGCTCTGTGCCCCCACCGAAATCTCATCCTGTAGCTCCCATAATTCCCACATGTTGTGGGAGGGACCTGGTGGGAGATGACTGCATTATGGGGATGGGTCTTTCTTGAGCTGTTCTCATGACAGTGAATGAGTCTCATGATATCTGGTGGTTTTAAAAATGGGAGTTGCCCTGGTACATGCTCTCTTTGCCTGCCACCATCCTAGCAAGGTCTGACTTGCTCCTCCTTGACTTCTGCCATGATTGTGAGGCTTCCCCAGCCACATGGAACTGTGAGCTCTCCATTGTACGTCTTTCCTTTGTAAATTCCCCAGTCTCAGGTATGTCTCTATCAGCAGCATGAAAATGGGTAAATACACTGGGTTTAAGCCTGCCATCTATTTTCCTTTCTATTTATCCCAGATAGTCTTTGTTCTCTTTTTCTTTTCTGTCTTCCTTCTTTTGAATGAATTGAGTTTGTTTTTGTTATTTCATTTTTTCTTTGTTGGCTTAGTTAACTGTAACTCTTTGTTATATTACTGCTTGCTTTAGAGTTTCCAGCATACCTCGTTAACTTACCACATTCTACCTTTCAAAGGTATACTACATGTGTAATACATAAACCCTACAAATATCATTCCATTTCTTCTCTCCCAGCTTTCCTGCTACTCTCGTCATACATGATTTCTACATCACACTTCACAAGGCATTATTATTATCTTTGTTTTAAACAGGCAATTATATTTCAAAGATATTTAAATGATAATAGTCATTGGCTGTCATCCCTTACTGGGGGCTTCTCTCAGGTCATCTTTCACTATTCTGTAAGTGCTTCTTCATGCTGCTCCTAGTTGTTCTTTACTGCTTTACCCCAAGCCTGGATACAGAACCTTCCATTAATTCTCCCAAAGAATACTCAGCACCCTAAGAGTGTTGGAGGACAGGGGAAATGGGTAGAAACATGTGCAGATGTGCAAGTCTGAGGCTAGCAAAAGAAAAGAAAAAGTTAAAACTGAATATCAGATATGCCTATGCATAGGGTTCATCAAATCATGCCCTCCATAGAAGTCATCCCTGACCATTTTTCTTTCTAACTCTAGAACTAATAGCATATTTCTGGGCCAGCTCACCTCCACAGATGGTAAGTTCCTTTGACCATGTCCTTCTCCATAAACTGCAGGCCCTGGAAAGACTGTGAGATTCTCCTTTCTCCCAATCTGAGGCCAACCTCGTTTTCTTCCCAAGAGATTGAGAGTAAGATCCTCTGTCTCCTACAAAGTAGTTAAATATCCCACCTTCATTCCCAGGGCGAGACTGGGCCCTATAACCTGGCTGGCAGTCACATGGTCAACAGTATATTTCCCAAATACTGTATCAAATCTCCTCTAGTTCTTTCATAGCCTTTCACTTCCAATGTGAGATGAAAAGAAGATCAGGCGTGTACATTCCTTTCTGTCAAATATGGGCTCATGATCTCAATAGCATATACTTGAAAAAAAAATACACAGACATCTCCTAAGAAATGAAGACTTTAATAGATTGTCCTTTTAAAATCTATGTTTAGAAAAGCAATCTACAAGAGCCTGAACTTGCTCATCATATGGCTGATCTACAGTACTATTCAAAACACTCAACATTTCAGTCTATATTTGAATGATATTGCTGGTTCAATGTTTATGCACGAACAGTGAGGCATACATACTGACCTGACATCTGCAATACAGTACTGTGGTTCAGAGCATAGACGGAGAGGCCTCTCTTAATGGACCTTCTCAGAAAATGAAAGACCTTCTCCCCACCCCAAATTCCTACTTCCCCATAGAAGCAGAAACTTTTCATTATTCTCTAAATGGAAGTTTCTCAGCTTCACCAGCTTTAAAATCTAGAATGACCTGCAGGTAAACTTTTGGCTGGCAACCTTAAAATAACTGTGCCTCTTTCACCATGTCAAAGTTTGAGAAGAATACTATAAAACCTTTAACAATCATTGCCACCAAAAGGAATACGACTTGAATGTGTAATTACTTGCTTTGCCCACAGCCCCTTTGGGAAAGCCTGCCCAAACTCGAAGAGGCCACTTTATATTCTGCTTGTTCTTGGCTTTCCCTTTCCCCAACATATGTCTAGACCAGATGTGGACACTTATTCAAAGGCCAGCTATGGACCAATCAAACCACCTGACTCCAGAATTTAGAGTCAGCACCTCTGGGCAATGATAGGAATTTGAGTTGAAATGTACAGTCAAGGATGGAGTTGGTTTTATGTGCAATATATCACTCATGCTAAAGTTATAGGGAGCAGAAACCACAGGCTGCAGAAAAAGCAGGCTTGCAGGAGAGGAGTACAAAGCAAGAGACCATGCTAAGCATATGTTTGCAGCCCATGAGCCAACACCACGTGTCGCCCTTAAAGGAGATGGGGAGAGAGAAGCTGCCTCCCTTGCTAACATCACTGACTCTCTGTGTAGGCCCAGCTGCTCTCTTGCCCTGGATGCCAGGACATTGCTCCTTGTAGTAGAGACTGATTTTTCTATCCAATACCCATTCTTCCTTTCTTGGTTTTACCCAAAGTGATAATATACATAACAAAAAGACTACATCTCCCTCCTCCCTTTATAGCTAGGAAGAGCCACAGCCTAAGTTCTGGCCAAAGAGAAGTAAATGGAAGTTGTGGGGTGGAACTTCCTGGAAGACTCTTAAAGAGGGGGAAAGAAGCTGAATACACTTTTGGACCCTCTCTCCCCTCCCTCTAATTGTCACCTGGAGGGCAGAGTTGATGGCTAAAGCTCCAATTTAGAGGTAGATTCCTTGGCTAAGGATGGCAGAGGAGAAAGATGGAAGGTGGTCTGAATTCCTGATGATAGTCAAACCAAAATACAAACCCAAGACTATATACCTTCCAATTTCTTATAATGAGAGAGAAAACAAACTCTTCATGCCAACTTTGCCTCCTTGAGAGCCAGAGGCAGTTGGCGGTTCGGTGCCCTCACAGAGCCAGAAGGCATTCAGCAAATGTTCCATGCTAAGCATGCATTTGCAGCCCATAAGCCAAGACGCAAGCCCTCCCTCACTGTGCTCAGTGCCTTCCAGGGTCCCATGTCCACAAAGAAAGGTGGAAGAGCAGATGCTGATGACTTAGAACAGAGCAGAGTATTTGGTGGAGTGGTTATCAAGGGTATCAAGGTGGCCCTGTCGGGTGCCCCTCCTCCAGGACTCCAGGTGATTATGTGAGGTGCCTCTTCCTGGGGCTCAAGGTGGTCGTCGTGCTTATTGGTAAGAGCACTAGTACGCACAGGTGTTTTAAATGCATCTGAGAACAGTTTTCTGCCAGAGTTGCCGGCAGGCCTTCTTTCACTGTTTACAGGAAAGGGGACGGGGAGGCGAAATGCACAGAAGCTGAAAGTAGCATGAGTGACCTGATGTTAGAATCCCAGCAATGTGAAGAAGCTACAATCAATCATGGAGGAGAAACTTTAGAAGATGATGAGGAAAACATCAGGAGACAAGGAAGCCTCTCTGCTTCACATCCTAAAACCCATAATGCCTGTTTTTGTTTTTGTTTTTCTTTTTCTATTTTGAGACAGAGTTTTTTGCCCAGGCTGGAGTGCAATGGCACGATCTTGAGTCATTGCAATTTCTGCCTCCTGGGTTCAAGCGATTCTCCTGCCTCAGTCTCCTGAGTAGCTAGGATTACAGGCGCCTGCCACCACACCTTACTAATTTTGTATTTTTAGTAGAGACAGGGTTTCACCATGTCGGCCAGGCTGGACTTGAACTCCTGACCTCAGGTGATCTGCTTGCCTCGGCCTCCCAAAGTGCTGGGATTACACTTTGTGAAATGGGGGGCCGGGTGTGTGAGCCAAGGCACCCGGCCCCCATAATGTTTGTTTAACCCTTTGTGACTAAAGACTTTCACATCTTCCCACTTAATGGCTGCTGCGTATAATGGCTCACACAGGTCTCAACACAGCGTATAGGACTCTCATAGATATGAGAAAATTGTAATAGAAGCCGTCTGGAATACAGAAAGTACATTAAAATAGCAAGGGATTGGCAATCCCACCAAACAGATCAGACGATGAGAATTTTCTACTACAGTTGAAAACTGTATGATGTGCCATAAGCCTTGTTTTTCACTATGTGAAAAACAGCCACAGTCTGAAATGAAGGGTAGTTAGAATAATCAGTAGTTTTCCATCCTTTTTGATGAATTTCAAAAGTTTTACAGTAATAACATGTCTTGAATATGCAATACTAAACATTGAAACAAACTTTTCATAATAAAATGCTAAAAAATGTAAAAAGAAGTTTGTTGAAATAAATTTGGCAGTATCTAGTAAGGTTGAACATAGGCAAACCCTGTAACCCGACAATTTCCTCATAAGCATAAATCCTAGAGCAGGAGATGGCAAACTTCTGAAAAGGGCCAGAGAGTAAATATCGTCGGCTTTGCAGGTCCTAATTTTTCCATTGCAACTACTCAATTCTGCATAAATAGTGCAAAAACAGCCACAGACGATATGTAAACAAATTTGAATGACTATATTCTAATGGAGTTTACTTACAAATACAAGTGGTGGGCCAGATTTAGTCAACTGCTTCTAGAGAAACTCATGCTGATGTATGCCAAAATATGGGTACAAGAATATCACTGCAGGATCATCTCTAAAAGACCCAAACTAAAAACAACTAAATGCGAATGTCCAAACATTAGTAAGATAATTTCAGATAATGATAAGAAGATGATAAGAAAATAAAAGATTGGATAATAGGCTAGGTGATGATTTGGGATGGGGCACCAGTGTAGATGGGGTTGGGAGGAGCCCTTTTGAGAGGGTAATGGGTAATTTGACAACTCATTGATGAGAAGGAGCCATCCATGCAAGTATTTCAAGGAAAGGGAGTTCCAGGATGCTGTCATTTAGATGTTTGTCCCCCCCAACCCTGTGTTGACACTCCATAAATAAACCACAGTATATGTATCCACTGAGTATCAAATGGCAAATCAAATGATCCCTATAGTACATATTACACACTCTTTTAAGAGTCATTGGGTGACTTAAAATGTTGAGCAAAAGTAGCCAGACCCAAAGGAGTATATTCCTTATGACATTTGATTTTGTAAAAAACTAAACAATATTGTCTAGGAATGTATCTTAGGTGAAAAAACTGTCCAATAAAGCAAACAGGGAATTACAATGAAAGTCAGAAGGCAAGAAACGATGGTGACCATTAATGGCTTCATAGAAGGCTTTGGGCGCTGGCAATGTCCTGTTCCTCAACTTAGGTAATGGTTACGTAGATATTCACTATTTTATATTTTACAGAAATCATACACCTAGGTTTTTAATCCAGTTTTTTTGTATGTGTGTAAATTTTATAGAAAAATGTGGGGTTCTGTTTAATACTGACTTTCCACCTATACAGTGCTACACATGACAGATGTTAATGTATAATGTTTAGTTCTCCCGGGAATGAAAGGTGCCACTCGTAGCTTTTATTTTCTGTGTAAGAGCAGGTGTCTGTCTTGCCTTATGGCTGGGAGCTGAGGCTGACCAGCAATATGAACCAATCAGAAGCATATTAGCCAGTGTTTTGTACCCACGTCCTTTCACATGCATATAACATAATTGCTTAGTAGTTCATAGGCTTTTTATTTTGTAATCTGCAAGATACTAATGTGCACACCCTTGAGAAAAATGTCTGTGCATTGTTCCTGTAAGTGAAATCAGACATTGACTACATGGCATTCTGGAGTAGTTGGGGTCTGCCGCTGTCTTCCCTCTTTTACTCTGAAAAATATTATGAAATTGAGAAGTGCTATCTTTGATAGTGTCTCCCGGGAGCAGAGCACGTGACGAACAGAATTCCACCGTGGAAGAGATGGGTGAGGAGGTTAAGTAAATTTTCTTTGTGTAGTTCCCATTAAACTTCAATCAGAGTTACAGAAAGAAATTTCCTCCAGGCAGCTGCGAATACAGGTATTGGTTTGACTTTAATAAAAGTCATAACTGATCTCTCTGAGGTCTCTCGTGGAATGAGCTCAGCAGAATTCAGGCAGGTCCTTGAGAGGAAAAGCATCCACTTAAACATCGCATTATCCTAATAATCCCATTCCAGAGCTGCCGTCCCGTTATTTTAAAGGTCTTCATTTGCAAATTGTGGTATTTGAAAGTTTTCTTTTTACATTATTGCAGAAAGCGGGACGGATCTTTCTGAGGGCCACACACCTATTTACAGACTCCCTCTCCTTCCAGACCAGAGTAAGGCAGCAAGGTGGAGGCTGCTTTGCACCTTCACATCATTGCTTTCATTAAACTACCCTGTTTAAAGCAACACCTGCTTTGAAGCCAAGACTGCTTTTAATAAGTTTTGTTAAGAAAGGAAAAGAAATTCTCTTATTGCTAAAGAACAGCCCTGGTCAAGATGGCAATCAGGGTGATGTCATCCCAAGGCATAAAATCTCATCCATTTAGTTTTTATCCAACAGATCTTTTCAGGGTACCTGCTGTGTGTCAGGCACTGCTCTGGGCCCTCAAATATAGCAGGTATCAAGATAGAGAAGAAATTTGTAATCCAGTAAGGGAAACACCCAAGGAACAAACAAAAAAATTAGATAATTTCAGATAATGATAAGAAGATAATAAGAAAATAAAAGATTGGATAATAGGCTAGGTGATGATTTGAGATAGGGGCACCAA
>NW_016108016.1:592272-642241 GCF_001604975.1 Cebus imitator
CCGAGTCCTGTATCAGCCCTTTATCCTCACACACTTTCTACAATGGTATTCAATAAAGTGCACGTGTTCCTGAAAATAAAAAAAGATTTGACTGTAGGTGCAAAATCTATTTTTTAAATATGGAAGTAAACATTTCTTAGGATAATGTCTAGCTTGCTTTCTAGAGTGCAAAGAAACTTGGATGGATGTGAGGGAAAATGTAAACTGGCCCTGACTCCTGGCTTGGCCTCTTTACTTTTGCATAACTTTGGGTAAGGTTCCCCAGCGTCTCCAACCCCATCTGTAAATTGGGCATAACAACAAGCACTTCACAGAATAGTGGTGAGCGTTAAATATCTGTGAACAGACTCCGCCTGGTGCTGACCCTCTGTGGGCACTTGATCATTGTCAGCAGAATCTTCCTCTGAATGACCCCATGGGCCTGCTTATGCTCTGGGGAAGTCTTTTTTTTTAGTAAAAGAGCATTGTTGAAATTGAGGTTAGGCCAGTGATCATCCATCAAGAAATATCTGAAGATATTAACAAACCCTGAGCAGGCAGTCTTGGTGTAGGGGGGCAGGCACTCAGTTCTGGTCCTGGCTCTGCTGATCACTAAGCCTGATCACTAATGATCTCAGGAAACCTAGCCTCCATTTCCAAATCTGAAAAACAGGAATCATCATCATGATTCTGGCCCTGGTTTACCTCCAGAGTTATGAGGGTTTCAAACAAAATAATGTGTGTAACCATGAGGGCTTTTCGCACAGATGAAATGTTAGCCTCACAAGCTCCTTTTGCTAATGCTTCCCTCTCTATCCAGTGAGGTCAAACTTCTAAAACCCTTGAATAAATCTCGAGGCAACACTAAGAGTTGAGGGAGGAAGCAGGCCACTCCCTTTAAACTTTACCCTGGTCTTGTTCTACACTGGAATTAAATTTCACTTGTGAATTTTCTTGGGATGTTCTGTAATTTACAGTAGTTGCCCTGTATCCACAGGGGCACATTCCAAGACCCCCGGTGGATCCTGAAACCACAGATAAAGTGGAACTCCTAGATACACTATGTGTTTTCCTATACATATATACCTATGACAAAGTTGAATTTATGAATCAGGCACAGTAAGAGATTAACAACAATAACTAATAATAAAATAGAATGATTATAGCAATATACTATAATAAAAGTTATATCTCTCTTCTCTCTCAAAATATCTTATTGTACTGTATTTACCTATTTTCAGACTGTGATTGACCACAGGTAGCTGAAATAACAGTGAAACCACAGGTAAGTGGGGACTACTATATACTCTTTTTTTTTTTTTTTTTTTTTTTGAGACAGAGCCTCACTGTCACCCAGGCTGGAGTGCAGAGGCGTAATCTCACCTCATCACAACCTCCGCCTCCAGGATTCAAGCGATTCTCATGCCTCAGCCTCCCAAGTAGCTGGGATTACAGGCATGCACCAACACAGCCAGCTAATTTTGTATTTTTAGTAGAGATGGGGTTTCACCATGCTGGCCAGGCTGGTCTCGAACTCCTGGTCTCAAATGATCCACCTCGGCTTCCCAAAGTGCTGGGATTACAGGCGTGAGCCACCACGCCTGGTCTATGTACTGTTTATCAGATTTAAAATCACTTTAGTCTGATTCTTCCAGCATATGTCCTCTCTTTTTGGAGGGTAAGAGAAGCCATCCTAATGGATACCCATTCTAATTCCTCTTTCCCTGTCCACTTTCCACTTTCTCCTTTCTGCAAACCCAGAGCCCACAAACCAGTGTGTACTCTGGGCCATCCAGGAGTCTCATCAGTGTTGTGATAATGACACCATCTGTAACTCTGGTCAGCCCAGTTGACAAAGGAGGTGTCGATGCTGTGGGCATTCCAGTTTCTTTGCCTGATTAGTAGGGGTCCCCTTGGTTCAGGGCAAAGAAATTTCAGCTTCTCTTCACTTCTGCCTTTTGCCTGAGTGAAGGGACACAGACAAAAGAGGCATGGCTGGGGCTAGAAAGGGGTGAGGGGCTGCTGGGAGTGCACCTGGCAGAGCTCAGCCTTAGACAGAAGGAGTGAAGGGAGGCTCCGATGGGCTGGAAAATGGAGAAAGTTGGAACAACTCCAACACTGCATCAGCAGATAAATCTACCTCTGCACCTAAACAGAGATGGGGACCTAAGGGACAAACAGCTGGGCTGTGGACACTTGGGAGAGAAGCCATGTCAATATAGAATCAGCTGAGTTTTGGTTTTGGGGTGTGCGTGTGTGTGTGTGTGTCTGCATTTATTTCCATCTCTTGCTGGCTTGGATGCAGGTCTGCTTCGGTTCTGGAAATGAAGATACTGGTGGGGGGTGGGCAGAATTATAGAGAGGGCTGGGGTCTCTCCACAGGGAAGCCTAAAAACATGCATTCTCCTATTTGATAGCTAGGACAGTCCTATGTAATAGGATAGAACTGATCATTATTCTCAGTAACAGGGGAGAAAACTGAATCCAAAGTGATTAAGGACTCATCATTTGAGATACCGTTTATGAAAGGCTGGGCCTCTGCTTAAGTGAGCTGGCTCCAGTCTTGTGTCTCCTGGCCAGTCAGGACTACAGGAGGCCCTCATGCCACCTGCAGCACCAGTGCCACCTCTGCCACCATCACCTGCACCTCAGAAGCACAAATGAGAGTCCAGACTCCCAGGAATGATGCTGACTGCTCGTTAACCAAAAGAAGTAAACCCATGCTCCTGCCTATTTAAAGGAACAATTTGTACTGATTAAGAAAGGCATTTGTTCAAGTCTGCAAATCCTTTTAAGAACTAGGATCCACTTCTGTGCTAAAAAGGCTTGTGCTCAGAGCTTCTAACTGATGATAATTACTAGTCAATTATTCTTTTGTGAAGCCCTTGGGCCCAGCAGAGCACCTTGAGGGGGTGGTGCCTGCAGGCCCAACGCTGCCAACCAGCTCCTCCAGCATCTCACATTAGGAACTGGAAACCAAGCTGCTGGGCTCCCAGAGGGACCAGCAATGGGTCCCAAGCTGATCTGAAGCCCACTTTTTTTTTTTTTTTTTTTTTGCCAGATAAAATACAGGTGTGCCAGATGGGACACACTTAACTAAAAAATTACATGTCATTTATCTGAAAGTTATATTAAACTTTCACTGGGCATTCTACATTTTAACTTGCTAAATCATTTCCCATGAGCCGGCCTCTTGCCCTTCAGTTGTGAATGACCCCTTGGGTAAGAATGCCTTTTCTCCTCTGGACTTCCCATGCTTTGGGGGCCCCAGAATCTGTGGGGATTGGAGGGGTGTCAATATAGATTGATGTCTTCTACCTGCCAGGCTGGGTACTTTACGTATTCTAACTCATTTTAATCTTCACCACGCCGTCTGAAGTATGTATTCTTAGCTCATTTCACAAATGAGGAAATTGAGCACCAGAAAATTTTCCTAACATTCTCAAATTTGCTCCCCCATAAGTGGTAGGACCAAGATTTTAATCCGTGTGTATGGATTGAGGGAGGGAGTGAATGCAAATCTGTGATGTGACCTCTCCAAGCCTCCATTTCCCACATGAAATGGGAGCTGATCACAATGATACCAGCTGTACAAGATTAAAAGTGATGCTGTACTGATGTAATCACCCCAGAGCCTGGCACATGGTTGGTACATGAGGATGGTATTTAGGCTCTCTTTCACTTTCTATGTTTGATAGATCCAAGGCCATCTAGTGCCCATGACAAGACAGTGAAGCCTAGAAGTTTCCATTTGGCAGAAGCAGCAACTTTAGGGATGTAACTGAAGACCAAGAAATCCTTACAGCTCAGCCCTGCGCCACTCAGTGATTCTGTCTCTAAATGCCAGCTTTGTTATCTATAAAATGAGGGATAATTGTGCTCAAAACCTCAGAATATAAAATGATGGGTTAATGCTTCCAAGGAACTTTTGATGTCCCAAATCTGAGTAGTCCAAGACTGATGTGCATGTTCTCATCAGCCCCTGGGCATCTCCCAAACTGTGTGTGCCTCATGGAGGTACTGGGCAATCAGATCCTATCCTGATGGGGAGGATGATATTCCTTAACCTTCCATACAGGTGGTCCTAGGCACTGCCCTTCAAACCATCTTTGCAAAATTACAAAAGTGAGCGCAATCTAATATAACTGACTCTACCTTGCTTCTAACCTTACAGGCTAACTTGCCTTTGCTCATCCCTGCACATAGGCCAGGCTAACTATGGGAGGAATGTGGTTTGTAATTTAACTTTAAAGAAAGAATGATAATAGTTCCTTCCCAAAAATAACTACCTCTTTATTCAGGGGCCAAAAATCGCCTTTATAAAACTAATGAAAAGCCACAAGTTTAGAATTATGATAGGGGCCTGAATTTTGCTACTATGTAGGCCTAGTAAAATACTAACTAGTCATTGTTTTCTAACTTGCTTATCTGTAATTGCTTAATACTCAGGAGTCAGTGCTCAGTGGTCATAGATTTGTAACTTCCCCAACTGCCCCTATAAATAGCATTGTGAAACCTAAGACTAATCTTCGAAATATCTTTCAGACTTTGCATTCCAGTGAACCAACTGATGCCATCCAGACAAGTGACTCCCACCCAGGAACTGACTCAGTGCACAAATACAGTTTTGATACTCCTACGATTCCATCCCCAGCCCAACCAATCAGTGGAACCTATTTCCTAGCCCTCTGCCCACCAAGAAATCCTTAAAAGCCCTAGTTACCAAATTCTCAGGAGGGGAATTTGAGGAATAGCTCACATCCTTCTTGCTCAGCCATTGTGATTATTAAACTCTTTCTCTGCTGCAACACCTGCTGTTTCAATTTATTGGCTTTTTCTGTGTGGCGGGAAAGAAAAACTTGAATGGATTCTTCTTTCCCACCACACAGAAAGAATTGTGACACCCTCTCCCTACCTGTCACACTTCTTTCTGTGTGGTGGGAAAGAAGAATCCATTCAAGTTTTTCTTTCCCGCCACACAGAAGCTATGATATGTTGCCCAGTTGGACTTCCTTTCAGAACCTACACAAGCTCTTTCTGGGTAAGTCATGTCCCCTATCTTGGGGATGGGTCAAGTTCTAGGTCCCAACACCCCTTGTCAGCCCATTGGCCTGGGCCATGGTAGTTGGGGTCCCAAAAAAAACACAGGTGAGCAAGTAGAAAGAGTTCCAAGAACTGTTGTCCTCAAATGTCTTCCTAAGCCTTCTCTAGAAACCCATGGAATGTGTGGCTTGAGAATAGTGATTGAAAAAACTTCTGTGCATTACACGCATGTCTCAGAGGGCTTCCAATTCCTATTATTGCAGTAACTGAGCATCTGGTTGCTGAAGAAATGACAGGGAACAGGATAAATAAAGCCCAAGGGCCTCCCTAAATGGTTAGCAAGGTTAAAATACAAATAAATAGTGTGGAACCAGGTACATAGGCAGGCTAGATGGTAGGACCTAAGTAAACAGGGTGCTTTCTCAGCACAAGTGTCCAGAGGAAGCTTAAACTCTGAGACACAGTGCACCTGACTGTCTTGGTCATTGTTGCCTTCCTTGTGCCAATATCAGTGTCTTGCACATGGTAGGTCCTCAGTAAGTATTAGGTTGGTGCAAAAGTAATTGTGGTTTTGCCATTGAAAGTAATGACTCGTTTAGTCATGAGTGGGTAGATGGATGATTGGTTGGATGACATCTGACATTCAGTTACAAGGCAACAGTGTAGCAGCAAATGTCAGGATGACATTCTTGAAGAAAGTAAAGAACAGCAGGTATGGGACAAAGGTGAGCAGACCATTTGGGTCACCTTGTGCCAGACTGGAGGGGAAGATTATAGGTGAAGAGATTTTGGCCTAGAATCAGAGCCACAAAACAGAGATAGAGTATGTCTGTGTTGCCAAGCTCTCAGATAACATCTAGACACACCCTCTATTCTCTTCCATTTTACATTACAAGACCAAAACCTTGGTACATTGTTGGCTCCTTTTTCCTCTCATATCCTACATCTAATGTATCATTAAATCCTATTAACTGGATCTTAAACATATATCCTGAATGCAGTTACTTCTCACTGTCTATACAATTTCTTTCTTGATTGAAATTATTAGACCTCTTGTCTACATAGATAGTTTTAACAGCTTGAGGATTAAACTCCAATCTTTTTTCTCTCTTGCCCAAATTCATATCTAAAGGGCCTGGGAAGTCTTGCCCTACAAACCACAAAATCTCATCAGATTGGTTTTATTGACTCTACATAACATGGCTTACTTTCCACCCTGAGTCTGGCATAACTTCACATGACAGATAAAGAAAGAAATCAAAATATTTTACCCCAAAATGCATTTTTTTTGCTGTATTTTGAAATGACCCTGCAAAGTTATCTTTTGTGGGGGAAAATTTGCATCTGTAAAGGATCTCTACTAGTATAATAAGATCTTTCCCCTCCCAATCCTGAAGGGATTAACTGAGAGTCTAGCACCTTTCAAAATAGGAATCATTTGCCATCCACTGTCTCTAAGAATGGCCACCCAAGGGACTTCGTCTATATAATAAGAACCTTGGTTTCCACAACCCCTTATCTTTAATAATAGAGTGTCTAAAATAATAGACACTCCTTTCTATTGACCCCAGGTTTTTAGATAATAACTCTTTCAATCAATTGCCAATAAGAAAATCTTTGAATCCACCTATGACCTGCAATCCTCCCCTCTACTTTTCTGGAACGGCCCACCATATACCTTACACATATTGATTGATGTTTTATGACTCCCTAAAGTGTATAAAACCAAGCTATGACCCAACCACCTTAGGTACATGTTCTCAGGACCTCCTGAGGCTGTGTCATTGGTCATGGTCCTCACACTTGGCTCAGAATAAATCTCTCCAAAGATTTTTCAGAGTTTGGCCTTTTCATCCACAAGCTCCTATATCCCTGCTTCTACACTAGCTCCTGACACCGACTCCCCATACAGAACCCATCATATTCTTTTAAAAAGTCCAGTCAGATTATGCCCCTTCTCTGCTCAGAATCCTTCAAAACTTCCCACTCCCATCTTACTCAGAGTCAAAAAAGTCTTAGCAGTGGCCTGCGAAGCCCCACACAACCTCGCTCCCACTCTCTTGCTGACTGATTTTCCCCTCATTCACTGATTTCCTTCTACTCTGGTCTGCTGTAGTCTGGTCACTATTCCTCAGATACACTGGTGTGTTTCTCATCTTGGGGCTTCTGCACTTGCTGTCCCTCCTGCCTGGTCATTTCTAGATGGGCCTTGACTGACTTTGAGGTCAGCTAGAGATGAATGTTATACTTGGTGCTTCTGCTTTGCCATAAGGAAATTTATGTTTTCAACTAACTGGTCTCCTGGAGGGTAAATCAGTTATTCTGCTGGCCAGGCCTACCTAGAGCTTGCCCAGCTCCTTACCAGGAAAAAATAACCAGTAACAGTCAGTGACTCGGCCCCCTGGAGTAAGGAATTTGAGAACAAGGTATGTATGGTTGTGCAGGTTGTACACTACACAAGGGCACAAGTCAAGGTGGCCAATGGGGGCTGGAATCCAGCCAGAGTGCTGCCTGCCACACTTGCCAAGGGCACTGTGCAGGGTTGCATCCTCCCAGAGGAAGTGTGCCATTTTCTAATTCACACAAAGGTACTGTGTGAACCACCATTAAACTTGCTCAGGAAGCTGACCTGGCTCTAGGAGCTAGCTGGATGGTACGCAGTTGACATTCAAGTGAGGAGCACCAAAGGCAGGTACTGCAGCCTTGGTTCTGATCCTGGAAACAGTGGGTATTGGGCGGGCCTACCAATGGGAAACCAGCATCAGGCAGATGCTAGGCAGCTACCTGGGTAGTGGGAAAGCCCCCTTTTCTCTCTGCCTTTCCAACTATGTAATATGAATTCCAACTAGGCCAGGGATAGAAGCAGCCTAAAACTTGCTCAGAATTTAATAAAAACTGCAGAAAAGAACACATACATATTCTAAATTATGCACACAATTCTAGGGACCCATACCACTCACCTACCTTCCCTCTCTATCTGTGGCTATTAAGTCAAATACACCTGGTAATCCAGAGTGTCTATTAGAGTCCTCCTAAAGAGGGTGTGGTGGCTCACACCTGTAATCCCAGCACTTTGGAAGGCTGAGGTGAAAGGATTGTTTGAGCCCAGGAGTTTGAGACCACCTTGGGCAAAATAGGGAGATCCTGTCTCTACAAAAATGAAAAACATTTAGCTGGGTGTGGTGGCACACGCCTGTGGTCCCAGAGGCTGAAGTGGAAGGATTGTTTGGGCAGGAAGTCAAGCCTGCAGTGAGCCATGATCACGCCACCGCACTCCAGCCTTGGCAACGGAGCAAGACCCTGTCTCAAAAAAAAAAAAAAGAAAGAAAGAAAAGAAGTCCTCGTAGCTCAGATGCAAAATCTAAGCAGCATCTAAACACTTCAAGAAACCACCTGCTCAGTGGCAGCTGTGCTGAGTTGGGGCTGCTGGGCATGATGGAGATTTTTGAAAACCACCTAAGAGGGCAGTCCCCAGAGCAGGACCCTCCTTGACCCGAATGACCAGGGACTTCAGGAGGGACTTCCTCTTCCCCTCTCTTCCTCCCAAACCCAGAACCCCTGTTCAGTTTCTTTTCCTTCTTGAGGGAACAGGCAGAGCCCTGGCTGCCGCCTCCACAGCACAGACAGCCCCATCACCAAGGGCCCAGACAATTAATTACCCACCATCATGGCGCCGTTTTGCCTTCAATTTCCCTGACTACCATGAGAGTAACTCAATCTGTGAGACTTCACTGGGCCATTTAAGGGAGCATCATAACTCTTTCTGTTCCCCAGAAATTGTAACCCGGACTTGGTTTTGTAATGCTAATTGCCTTATCTTCATAAATTCCACAGTCTTACATAATTTATCCGCATTGTAGCAGGATTTCCCAAGAATAAAAAAGCAGGTGCCGTCAATGGTAATTTGAATAAGAAAAGACATGTTAAGTGGTTCTTCTCTCACTAGTAATAGAAATTAATTAGCTTTGAGCGGCTTCGGAGGTTTTTGCATTTTTTGCTGTAACCTGTTATGTTTTCTAATTGTATGGAAAGAAGGTTTGATTTGATCACATTATTTGGTGACGGAGAGGCCTCTGTTTGGAGTCAAAGGTACAGGAACGGTGGCAGCCTCAAGTGTGGGGAGCCACCAGAGGCATGCAGAGTGAGGGCTTTGCAGTCGGATAAACATGAATTCTGAGCCAGGGTGAGCCACTTGCTAGCTCCGTGACCCCGGACAAATCACTTCTCCCTTTTAAACTTCAGCTTTCTCCTTTGTAAGGGAGAGGTCACAAACTCTAACTGGAAGGGAGGGAGCACAAGGCTGAGCAGTTGAGAGCATTGGCTGAGGATCTGGAAGTTTCTACCTTCAGATCCAGAGTCCATCAGTGACATGCTCTCTGACTTTTCTAATTAGGGTTCCTTTGATTTCAAGAAATGTGAAATGCTATTTCCACTGGCTTAAGCAATCCAAAAAGGTATTATTTCCCATGAGAAATAATAGGACTAGTGCAGGCCGCAGGGGTGGTACAATTAATGGATGGGTTAATATCATCAAAGATATAGGTCTACTTTCTCTCTTCACTCTGCCACTCAACACTGGCTTTATCCTAAAGTAGGCCCTCCCCTTCCCTGGCAAGAAAGGAATACAATCTTCCTGGTTCACCTCTAGCAGAAGAGGGAGTGAGCATCTCCCACTAACGTGGGATACAAATTCTTCCCTTAAGTCTGACTGAGCCAATTATTTTCCCAGTCCACCCTTGGTGCAATAATTGATTCTAGGAGAAGGCCACACATGGATTGTTAGACTAATCAGAATCTACATCCACAGAGCTGGAATGGGGTCTGCTTCCCTGTGAATCATGTAGGGGAGGAATTCCATTAGAAAGGAAGAAGTAAAGGCTGGGTGCTGTGGCTCATACCTGTAATCCCAGCATTTTGGGAGGCCGAGGTGGGCGGATCACCTGAGGTTAGGAGTTCGAGACCAGCCTGGCCAACATGGTGAATCCCTGTCTCTACTAAAAATACAAAAAATAGCTGGGTGTGATGGTGGCTTCTGTAATTCCAGCTACTCGGGAGGCTAAGGCAGGAGAATTGCTTGAACCCAGGAGACGGAGAGTGCAGTGAACTTAGATTGTGCCACTGCACTCCAGCCTGGGTGACAAAGCAAGACTCCTTCTCAAAAAAATTTTAAAAAAGGAGGAAGAAGTGAGGATGTGGATGAGGAATAGGCACCACTGTAGTAGGTACAGTACACAGTACAGACATGCTGCATGCTAGACATGTAGCAATAACTACCTTGGGCAAGTTACTTATTTCCATTAAGCTCTGTTTCCTCGCCTGTATAACAAGGACAATAAAAGCACCACCTCCTAAGGGGGTCTGAGGGTTTCATAACACAGATCTAAAGCACGCTGGGCCTTCCATTGCTCCAGTTTCTTCCTCATGCTTTTTTTCTCTTTCCTTGAAAGAAATCCTCTAGCAAGTTATTCGAAGCAACTCTCTGCATTTTGGAAGGACAAAGGAGGAGGAACTGACAGGAAAAATTTCCCTGAGTATATTCTCCAAAGTAGCACCTTTTCAACCACAAGAAAATAATAATTAAGGGAAAGTATTGCCAAAGATAGAATTGAGGGAATATCACTATGATAAAAAGAAGAATTATGAAAGCAAGACCATGAAACGTGGAGAAGATAGTTAAAGGTTGATATTCTTTACACACTTGCACCAAACACCACCACACTGCCTCCTGACCCAGTTCCTTCTCCTTGGATGGTTCTACCCTGGGTCCTGGCTCCAAGTTGTTGTATTTGACCGGAGCGTAGAAAGTTATCACAAGGCAAAAGTATGCCAGATTGCAGGGTCATTTATTATGCCGGCGACCACAGAGGACTCACGTCTCTCCAACCTGTGGTGGCAAAAGGAGGGTGCCACGATTTTTTATACCAGAAAAACCACCTTGGGAGTGGGGGTGAGGGGCGGGGATGGGGATGAAAAGGCTTCAGACATTCCGAGGGCTAGTGGATTCTATAAATTACCTCCTGGGCAGAGATGAGGGTGGGGGTCTCCGGACATTCCAAGGGCCAGGGGACTTTTTTCATTCCGTTTGTTACTTAAGTGGTTTACAGAAGTCAAGATAAACATTTGTTTACACATTATCTGGTTAAGCTGGAAATCACAGACCTTAGTTACTTATTACAAGTCACAGGAGCCAGGATGGAACTAGCTTGGGCTGCTTAGTCTGGCAATTGCCGGTAAGCAAAGGCTAGCAATTCTGGCAGTTACTGATAAGAAAAGGTAAGCAGCTTTACATAGTTTTGAAGAACAAACTAGCAGTTCTATTTACAGAGGCCAAGGACAGTAGTTATTGTGAGGAGAATGGGGCAGCCACTTCAACTTATTTAAAAACAGTTTTGCATTTTATAAAATAGTGTTGCTCAGGTTCTGGCTCTAGGCCAGCACAATATCACAAAGTCATGGCATGCCAAGTGACAAGCAGGTCACTTTGCTAAAGGAAAGATACCACAGAGACTCAGAGACTCTTCTGCCATCGGTCAGAGTCATAAAGACAGAGCTGGAAGGCAATTCTTCATTCAGCTGGCTAAGCCCCTCACTGTACAAATTCGAAAACATTGAAGTCCAGTGATTCTCAGATTTGCTAAAAGTGCAAGAGTCAACTATTTTCTGTCCACAAAAAATACATTGAACAAGTAAAGGCACAGATATGTTGAAGGGAAAAGATATACCGTGCTTTTTCTTATGCAAACAGTGAACATCTGAAAGCTGTTGTGCCTGTATTAATATCAGACAAATTAGACTTCAAGATAAGAAATTTTATCAGAGATAGAGTTATTTCATAATGATAAGAGGGTTAATTCATCAGAAAGACACGTCGTAATGTGTATGTGTCTATTAATGGATCCTCAAAAGAAATGAAACCAACATTGGCTATCGTAGTTGGACATTTCAACATCACCCTCTCAGCAATTAATGGAACAGCTAGGCAAAAAGAATCAGTAAAGATATAGAAAATTTGAACAACACTGTAGACCGGCTTTTCTAATTTACATTTATAGAACACTATACCTCAATGCCTGCAGGATATACATTCTTTTCAAGTGCATATGGAATGTTCGCCAAGACAGGCCATATTTTGAACCTTAAATTCCAGAAAATTTCAAAAGATTGGAAACTTACAGAGTATGTCTCTGACAACAGTGGATTTAAATTAAAAAACCAATTAACACAAAAATATCTGGAAATACTCCACATAATTGGAAATGGAAGAATGCATATCTAAATAACCAATGCATCAAAGAAGAAATCACGAAGAAAAATGTAAAATATCTTGAAATGTATGATAATGAATATACAACATATAAAACACCTGTGGGATATAGTCAAAGCAGTGTTGAGAGGGAAATTTATGTGTGTATGTGTGTGTATGTATAAATGTTCATGTTGGAAAAGAAGAAAGATTTTAAAATAAATTATCTAAGTTTCTGCTTTAATATGCCAGAAATAGAAGAGAAAATTAAACCAAATTGAACAAAAGAAATAATAAAGATAAGAACAAAAATAAATGAAAGAAGAAAGAAAAGACGAGAGAATATTAACAAAGCTGAACTTCATTCCTTGAAAAGATTGAAATACCCCTGGCAAGACTGATGAGAGAGGGAGAGAATACACACTGTTAAGGATAAAGGAGGAATCACAGATGTTACAGATATTAAAATAAAAATGAGACAATATTTTGCCAATAAATTTGACAACACAGATGAAATTGACAAATTCCTTAAAAACACATACATGCAAACACAACTTTCCAAAATCAACACAAGAAAAAATAGAATATTGAATTAGGCCTAGATTATATAGAATATGGGATTAGAATACCGGGTTACAAATTTGAATTTGTAATAAAAAACTTTCCCATAAAAAACTTTCACTGGTAAGTTCTATTAAACACTTAAAGATAAATAACATCAATCTCACACAAATTCTTTCAGAAAATAGTGAGAGATTTTTAAAAAAACTAATTTTTATAAAGCCAGCACAACTCAATACCTAAACCAGACAATGAAAAACAGTCATATACTAATATATTCCTGGACATGGGTTCAAAAATCCTTAATGAAATAGTAATAAATCAAATATGGAAATATATAAAAAAGATACTGCATCATAACCAAGTGGGGTTTATCCCAGGAATGCAAGGTTGATTTAACATTTGAAAATCAATGTAATTTACCACATTGCAAAAATAAGAGAGAAAAATCATTTGAGAAACTCAGCATATATTCAGCTCACAGAAAATTTGCTCAGACTGATGAAGAGCAGACTGGTACATAAGAGCAGACTGGTCCTGTTGGTGCATAAACAACACCAACGGTAATGACAACAGCAATTACTTCAGCCTACAGTGAACATCTCATTTAGTGGGTGAAATACTGAACATTTTCCACTTCATACTGAGAAAAAGACAAGGATGTCTGCTGTCACCTCTTCTGTGCAACACTGCACTGGAGACTGTAGCCAGTACAATAAGGAAGAAAAAGAAATAAATATTGGAAAAGAATAAAACCGTCTTTATTCAGCAATCATATGACTATGTAGAAACCTTTTAAGAGATAAAATTTTAAGACTGTGCAAACTAATACATTAATTTAGCAAGATCACTAGTATGTGAGGTCAATATACAGGAAGCAATTTTATTTGTATGTACTTGTGGCAAACAATTAGAAAATTTCATTCACAATAGCATAAAAATATAAAACATTCAGGAATAAATTTAATAAAATAGGTACAAGAACTTTACATTGAAAATCAAAATATTAAAGAAACTAAAGAAGATCTAAATAAATGAAAAAATATACCATGTTTATGGATTAGAAATCTCAATGTTACAATGTTCAAATATTCATTTTCCCCCAAATAACTATAGATACTATGCAATCACAATAATAAGTTCAATAGGTTGATTTTTAAATGAAACTTACAAGTTGTTTCTAATATATATGTATGATATTGCAAAGGATTTATTAGAATAACCCAAATAATATCAAAATAAAGAACATAGTTGGAGGACATTACCTTATCTTAAGATTTATAAAAAGCTTGTAAAGCTAGAGTAATCAAGATAGTGTAGGGTGGAGATAAGGATACACAATTAGGTCAATGGAGCAGAATAGAGTCCAAAGGTAGACCTATACATATACAGTTATTTGAATTTTAACAAAACCACCAAGGCAATTGAATATGGAAATGAAAGTCTTCTCAACATATGGTGCTAGAATAAACATGATTAAAGATGAACTTCAACTCCCACCTAACACCATGCACAAAAATTAATTTGAATGAACAATGGATCTAAATGTAATAGATAAAATTCTAAGGCATCTAGAAGAAAACAGGAATCTTCATAACATTGGAGTAAGCAAACAATTTTTAGCATCTAAAAAATCACGAATCATTTTACTTGTCAACTATACCTCAATAAAGTGGGATGGGGGAGCACTAATCATAAAAAAAATTAACAAATTAGACTTCACTGGAATTTCAAACTTCAGCTATGCCATTACTAAAATGAAAAACTAAGCCACAGACTAGGAGAAAACATTCATAGTATATATGTCTGTGCAGATATATAAAATCCTAGAAATCAATAATAAAAAGATAAACCATCCCAACAAATGGGCAAAATACACGAACAGACACCTCACAAAAGAATATGTATGAACGAGTGTAAGCACTTAAAAAGTTTATCGATATCTTCTGCCATTAGGGAAATGCATTAAAGCCACACATGATGCCACTTTACACTCACTCAGTGGTTAAAATTAAAAATACATAAATTACTAAGTGTTGACAAGGATGTGGAGACACTGGAATTCCCCACATTGCTGGTGGGAGCATAAAATGGTGACCTGTTCGGTAGCAGTTTAGTATACACTTACCATACAATCCAGATACTTCATTTCTAGGTAGTTACCCAAGAGAAATGAAAACAGGTATACTCTAAAAGACCCATACATGAATGTTCTTAGCAGTATTATTTATAACAGTCCCACACTGGAAACAACCCCAATATCCATTAATAGGTAAATAAATAGTAAATCATGTTATATTCACACAATGGGATACTATCCAACAATCAACAAGATTGAACTTCTGATGCATATTACAGCTTGAATAAATCTCAAAAACATATTGAGCAAAAGAACTCTGCTGCAAATTAATTTCTGGTAATAGAAATCAGAACAGTGGTTTCCTATGGTGGGTAGAGATTGACTGGATAGGAAAAAGAAAAGGATAAAAATGTCTTTTTTTTTTTTTTTTTTTTTTTTGAGACAGAGTCTCACTCTGTCACCCAGGCTAGAGTGCAGTGGTGGAATTTCGGCTCACTGCAGCCTCAATCTCCCAGGCTCAGGTGATCCTCCCACCTCATCATTCCAGATAGCTGGAGCTACAGTTGTGTACCACCACGCCAGGCTAATTTTTTGTGTTTTTAGTAGAGATGGGGTTTCCCCATGTTGCCCAAGCTGGTCTTGAACTCCTGGGCTCAGGTGATCTGTTCACCTCAGCCTCCCAAAGTGCTGAGATTACAGACATGAGCCACCCTACCTGGCCAAAATGTCTTAATTGGGGTGGTGTTTCCGTGAGTATATACATTTGACAAACCTCATCAAATTATATAATTAGGATGTGTGCAGTTCATCATAAGTAGATTTTACCTTAAAAAAAAAAAAAAGAAGGCTGAAATGTTTTTTTCAAACTGTCCCACACAATGTCAGTTACTCTGACTGTAGTGTGGTGTCATGTGCCTTAGACAAAGGAAGTAAATTTCTGGCGAAACTCCCAGGATCTTATTTAAAAAAAAAAAAAAGATGAACTGTTGCAGAGTGGGAGAACAGATTTGAGAACACCTAGAGTGAATTCTAGAACAGTCAGGATGCTATTCGCTAGATGATGACTGGAATATGGTGGTGGCAGTGGAATCCAAGAGAAGTGAACAATGTTAAGAGAGATTAAGGAGGTGACATAGACAGGGCTTGGTGATTGGAGAAAGAAGTGTATTTTGGATTACCCCCAGAGTTTTGGCCTCATTCACTGAGATGGAGCAACCAAAGCAGTACCCAGTTTGTAAGGTAAGATCACAACACACAAAAGTAAACTTGCTGGGATGAAGCTCTGACCATGTTCTCCCCTGCTTACTCTCCTTTAGTGGGTCTTCCTGCCTGCAAAATATAGTGCAAGCTTCTTGGACACACAACGCCCTATATGATCTGGACCATGCTGACTTCTACCTCAGGCCCACTGCTCTCTTTCCCACCCTGCTTTGAATCCTTCGCTACATTTATTTATTTTCAGAGGTGTTGTGCCTTTTCATGCCCCTGTGCATTTGCACTAGCTGAACTCTCTGCTTGGACAGCCTCTCAACTTGTGCAATAATATATCAGTCTCTTTTTTGGGAATCTCAGACAATTCAATGTAAGCCTCTAGTATAGGAATCTTTGCTGCAATTTTTCCTTTACTCATCTGTCTTTCTCAGTAGATTGTGAATCCCTTGAAGGTAAGGGTATTTCTTACTTAACTCTGGTATTCCTTATACCTAGTGTCAAAAATGTTGAAAGAGTGGATGGATGGTGAAGAGTCAAGACTTCTGTCTTTGCATTCACCACTCATTCTCCAAGATCTTACTAAGGTCTAAATAACTTCTCCACAGAAGAGGAGAAATGCTAAATCCTTTGGGAGGTGGCAGATGACATAAGAAGTGGCGTTTGATCAGAAAGATGTTATAGGAGTGATTTTACCTCATTCTCTGAGGCTCTACAAAATGAAAACTGTCACAGCTGCTCCCCAAGAAAGCAGGAATACCATGCAATGTGCTTGGGGGAAGAAGGAAACCCCAAAACTCTTCACAACAATATCACTAATAAGGTGATCTTTGAAACCAAGTTAATGAAGTCAGCCTTGTTAGTGTATTGGACACAGGAGGGCATGAGCAAGAATATTTTTTTTCCTGAAAATCTTTGAGAGTGGAAGAAACATGATCTTATTAAACGGTCCCCCTTTTCCTCCAAAATGCAAGTTACCTTTCTCTTTATCTTCAGTGCTTCTCCCTTGGTTCAAGGTCTTACTATCTCTTGCCTGAATGATCGCAAAGGCTTGCCAGGCCTTCCTGCCTCCAACCCATCCTTGGCTCTGGGCAACAAAGTAATCTTTCTTTAATACAGATCTAACCATGTCACCCCATTCTAAAAATCCATCCCTCTTATATCTTGTGGGAGAAAGCCCATGCTTGTTTATATGATCCATAAGACCCCTCAAATTGAAGGTCCTGTCTCCTTTGCAGCCTAGCTTTTTATATTGCTATCAACAGCCACAGTTTCTGATGAGAGATGTGTTGGATGAGCAAAAAGATTGAAAACCATCCTAGCTACACTACTTTTCTTGCCATTCTTTGTAGATGCTTGTAGGGGCAGAAAAGTGGTGATTTTTTGCCTTCTTATCGTAAAGGATCATGACTGTTACCCCTATAACAAAAGACAAGTTAACAAGAGAAAGGTATAACAAATGTATTACATACGTACATATGCACAAAAGTCATACAAAATATGAACACTCTAGAAAAGGGCCAGATGGTTGATGTGTAAACACCCTCTTCATTGAGGGGAGGGAAATGGAAGGAGGTTGTAAAGGAATGAAACCGAAAATCAGACAACGGTTTGGAAATGATTCTCTTTGAAAGCTGAATGAGACCAAAGGACAAACAATAGCTTGTGGACTAGTTACAGAAAGGCGAGGGAAGAACTGCATTGTGAACAAAGGTGGTCTTATTATGCGGATACCGTCTCCCAGGTAATCTCTCAGCACTGCCCTCAGAAGAATAAATGAAAAGTCCACCTGAGCATGGTGACAACTCCCAGTCTCTTCTCTTCTGGGGTGGTTAACCTTTCCTGGTTATCTAATGAAAGTCCTAGGAAGAGAGTTTTAAGATAATTACATTTATTTTGGAAGAAGTTTTCTTAGTCAGATAAGGGAACTTCCAGAGAAAGCCCTCCCTTAGTGCTCTGAGGAAGAAAAGAGAATCAGAGAGACAGGTAAGTGGGGCAAGGTCAAAGAGAAACCTTGAGGCTGCTACTTCCTTTTAGCATGCATGTCAAAGCACCACATCTGGGGGTGTCATTTTCTGAGCCCAAATGTTGTATTCGTTATTTTTTTTTTTTTTGAGCTGGAGATTCACTCTGTTGCCCAGGCTGGAGTGCAATGGCAGGATCTTGGCTCACCGCAACCTCCGCCTCCCAGGTTCAAGTGATTCTCCTGCCTCAGCCTCCTGAGTAGCTGGAATTACAGGCATGCACCACCACGCCCAGCTAATTTTGCATTTTTAGTAGAGGTGGGGTTTCTTCATGTTGGTCAGGCTGGTCTCGAACTCTGGACCTCAGGTGATCCACCCACCTTGGCCTCCCAAAGTGCTGGGATTTCAGATGTGAGCCACTGCACCTGGCCTGTATTCATTTTTTGTTGCTGAGTAACAAATGGCCACAAATTTAGCAACTTAAAACACATACATCTGGGCACAGCGGCTCACATCTGTAATCTCAGCACTTTGTGAGACAGAGGTAGGAGGATTGTTTGAGCCTAGGAGTTTAAGATCAGCTGGGGTAACATAGTGAGACCTTGTCTCTACAAAAACAGAAAACAAACAAAAAAAGCATATGTTTGTTATCTCAGTTTCTGTAGGTCAAGAGTCCAGGCCTGGCTTAGCTGGGTTCTCTGCCTCGGGGTCTCACCAGGCTGCAACCAACCTGTTGGCTGTGCCACATTCTCATCTTGAGATCTGAGTGGGGAAGGGTCCACTCTAAGGCTCACTCAGTCTGTTGGCAGACTTCAGTTCCTTAAAGCTGAAGGACTGGGGCTGTCAACTCCCACAGACCACCTACAGTTCTTTGCCATGTGGGTCTCTTCACAGACAGTGCACAACACAGATGCTTGCTTTTTCAAAGCCAGCAGGAGCGAACGAGAGCAAGACTGCTAGCAAGATGGAGTCTTTGGAAAGAAATGTTATCATCGAAGTGGTATATCATCTTTGCCATAATATATTGGTCAGCAACAAGCCACAGGTCCCACACACACAGGTATGAACACCAGAAGGCAGGGATCATAGGGATCATCTTAGGGTCTGTTTGCCAGATGCCAGGCTTTCAAGCTTCTGAGTCTTTGCTCATGCTACTGTTCCCTTTCTCTGCTATGCTCTTGCTCTGCTCTCCCGCCTGTCAAGATCCTACTTACCCTTTGAGCAAAAGCTATTTCTGTGATGGCTTCAGTGGACTCACCTCTGCTTTCAATCAAGACAGTTTCTCATGGCTGTGTTTCCAGAACACTTTGTTCATTAAGCTACACTAGCACTCAGCAGAAGATGTTGACCTCGGATGATAAGCTGCATTCAACAGGCTCTTAACACCTTTTACGTGCCATGGACTAATGATATGCTTTGGCTGTGTCCCCATCCAAGTCTCTTCCTGAGTCGTAGCTTCCATAATCTCCATGTGTCATGAGAGGGACCTCGTGGGAGGTAATTGAATCATCGGGACAGGTTTTTCCTGTGCTGTTCTTGTGATAGTGAATGAATCTCAGGAGGTCTGATGGTTTTATTAAGAGCCGTTTCCCTGCCCACGCTCTTCTGCCTGCCTCCACGGAAGACGTGCCTTTGCTCCTCCTTCACTTTCTGCCATGATTGTGAGGCTTCCTGGGGAAACCACGTGGAACTGTGAGTCAATTAAACCTCTTTCCTTTACTCATCTGTTTATAATGAGTAAAAGGAAGAGGTTTAATTGACTTTTATAAATTACCTAGTCTCAGGTATGTCTTTATTAGCAGGGTGAGAACGAACTAATATGGCACTGGGGACAAAAAAATAGGAAGAGAGCAGCCCATAGCAGGTGTTCCTCAAGCCAATGCATGGACTGGCCCCATCAGAATCACATGGGCAGCACACCATAGATAATGATTTTCTGGCCCTAGTTCCTAAAGATCCTGATTCCATGACCCTGGAGTGGGGCCCAGGAATCTGTTCTTAAAATCTCCCCAGGTAACTGTGGTCCCCACTGAGGCTCAGAAGCACTGCCATAAAGGAATGAGCATTGCACTCAAGTTGCTCAATGCCAGCCTCAGACCCATCTCTTCAGAATGTTGTAGGCTGGACAGGTAACCTCTCAGAAGACAGACGGAAAAGCTTCAGCTTCAATATGGCTCTGCCACTTAACCTGTTTGACTTTTGAAAAGATACTGATTCTCTCTCAGGCTCAGTTCCCTCGTTGGTAAAATGGAGAAATCATGCAATCCGCCCCATAAGGTGGCTGTGAGGATTAAGTAAGATGAAGTGCTTGGAGAGCACCTGGCATGCAGGAAGCCGTCAGAAAGAGTTTTGACATATTGATGATTCCTGAGTTCAGCTGGTCTGCCCGTTGAGTCCACAACACCACTGGGGCTAAAAACACTGGTCTTTGGACAGGGGCTCCCCTCTCCTCTCTGCAGATCCTATCCCTGGGGGCTTACAGAAATGACTTAGCACCCTCTTCCTGTGGGCCCTCTCCACCCAGATTGACTCCTCCTCAGCCTCAGTTGCTGTTAGCACTGCAGTCGGGGGCCTGGCACTCCAGGGACCTTCCCACCCTTCACTGGGGCTGGCTTCCTCTTATGGGAAGAAAGCAGCCAGCATAGCCTCAGGACAAGCTCAGCCCCTGCCACAGCTCTCAAAGCCAGCTCCCCCGGGGCTCGAGGCGGGGGCACCATCCACTTTTTCCATGGCTCCCTCTGAGTACTTTGAATTTCATTAGGGCAATTATTTCAAATGGAATTAAAAGGGTTTAAAATTAGACCCTAAACTCTTAACAATTAGTGACGCAGCGACCTGCCATCCACAGAGTCACAATAGACCTATGTTGATTGGTACGTGAGCACAATGCCACTCTCCAGATTTGCATGCACTATTACAATAAATGGCTTTTAATAAAATGAATATTCTTAATTACCGCCACATTAATAAGCTGCAAATTAGTCATCATTAAAGGCCCCACAGTGCTTCCCCACCTCTCTGAGAGTTGCCAGTGGACTTCACCAGCTCAGCTGCTTCTGCAAACTCCAGGTTTTCCTGTGGCCTCCTGGGAGGTGGTGAGTTGGGGATTATGCCCCATAATAGGCTCAGGCCAGAGATTTGAATGCTGGGACTGTCTCTGTGATCCTTTCCACAGCACCAGCTCGAGACTTCCCGTATTCCCTAAAGGCCGGGCAGCCCGTATCAGCTCAGGTCCCTCAAACCATCTAGAACGCATCATTTATTTTCCCTATTATCCATTCACTTATTCAGCAGGCACCATGTTGGGCACAGCAGATACTCACTGAGAAGAGATCCAGCATCTGCTTGAACCTCCAGTGTCTGCTTGCAGCCCCTGCTAACAGGTCTTCCAGACAGAAAGCTGAGACTGGAGGAATCTGGCAGGCACTGGGCTCCAGCCATCCACATGCCCAAAGATGGGCAAGTTCTGTCAGAGGAGAACCCTGGGAGAGGACCATGTTGGGCAAGAGCATTGGACTCACAGGTCTAGAATCCATTCCCAAGTCAATGTGAGAGCTTGAGCAGGTCACCTGCCCCCCCAGCCCTCAGTTTCCCCATCTGTATGGTAGAGGCATTGTCTAGGCCTATAGCCAGCACACTTTTTCTGAAAGGCCAGATCATAACTATTTTAGGCTTTGTTAGTCGAACGGTCTCTGTCAAAACTGTACAACTTGGCAAAACAGGCAGGAACCAGATTTGGCCTATGGGACTGTAGTTAGCTAACCCCTGGGTTAGGGGAATCATAAAAGCCCAGGCAACTCTGGTGTTCTATGAATCTATAAAAGAGCTATTCTTCCACAGGAGGTGTAGGGAAGACTTCGGAGGCAAACTTTCACAAGGCACATTTAGACTGAATGACAAGAGATGTGCTTTTCTTTCCCGTTCTATATCACACCCACCAACAAGTGTGTGTGTGTGCATGTGCACACACACAACGGCAGGCTAAATGATGACCTCCAAAAATATCAGAGCCTCATCCCAAAACCTGTGAATGCCACCTCTTTGATAAACCTGTGTGTTTTTGCAGATGTGATTAAGTGAAGGATCTTGAGATGAAGCAATTATGATGGATTATCCAGATGGGCTCTAAATGCTATCACAAATGTCCTTTTGGGAAAGAGGCAGAGGAAAAGTAGACACAGAAGAAGGGAAGGTGACGTGCAGATAGAGGCAGAGATGTGATAAGGCCACAAGCTCAAGGAAGGCAGGCAGCCACCAGCGCCTGGAAGGGAACAGGAGTAGATTCTACCCTGGAACCTCAGAAGGAAGCATGATCCTGCCCACACCTTGACTTCAGCCCAGTGAAACTGATTTCAGACTTCTTGCTTACAGAACTGTGAGAGCATACACTTTCATTGTTACAAGCCAAGTTTGTGGTAGTTCGTTACGGCAGCCATAGCCAACTAATAAAACACACACTTTTTCTCCTGTAGGAACCACTGACGTTCCTCATGCTTCTCTGTTAGCTATATTTGGTCTAAAAGGAAAAATAGTAACCATCCAACCTTTATATGAATTCTTGTACTGTGATTTATATGGATAAAACACTTCCATACACATACGGTAGCTCTGTGAGGAAGATGTTAGAATCTTTATTCCATAGGGGAAAAACTAGACTCTCAGAAATTTAAACTGTTTCACCCAAGGTCACTCTATTAGTAGGTGTCAGAGCCAGAACATGAACCCAGATCTTTTGATTCCCAATCTACACTGCAGACCAAGTTGAAGGCTAAGCTAAACACACTGGCTGCAGGGGAACAAGAACTACAGGAGGGTTGAAGTCAAACTGCAGTTTGGGAAAAGAGTCCCCTTAGAATGGGATGATATTGTTTGGGTTTCTAGCTAGTGCCTGGCTCAGGCTCAGGCTCTGATGAGGATTTAGGATGTGTCCCATTTCTGGGTGGGTGGCAGACCCTACCTGAGAGGGGCTCTTAGCTGAGAACCTGCACTGAGGGTTAGACCCACCCAGCAGCTGGGCCTTCTGTGAGCCTTGAACGTGGCTCTTTAATTTAGGTCTTTTCAAGCCATTTGTGAAAACCCCAAGCAGCTCTACGGTGAAGGCCAGAGAAGGGCAATCTGCAACTAGCTAGTCTAGATTTCTTTCCATCACGCCACAGCTGGTGAAACCAGACAGCAGATGTGTTGATGTCTTGTACGTGGTGGTGTCAGGAGGAGCAAACCCAGACAGGAACTCACTTTATTAAAGGGCAACGTCCTGTAAGGGAGGTTAGTTGTCTGGTTTGTAACCAGAATCATGACCGCTATGACAGGGACTCCACCAGTCCAGATCTTTATTTATTGCAAAATCCAAATGAGTACTTTAACTCAGGATTCTCTGAAGACCACAAATGTATTGATTGAGAGTGATCGAACAACCCACACCAAGAAAGGATAATATATACAATTTATTATACATTTAATTCAAGCACATTTATTTCCAACAATCACAAATGATATATAGTATGGTATTCTAAAGTTGGAGGACTTACTCTAGCTGATTTTAAGACTTATTGTAAAGCTAATTGCGGTATTCAGACAATGTGGTATTCAAGTAAGGATATACATATAAGTCAATGGAACAGAACAGAGTCAAGAAATAGACCTATACATATATGTTCAGCTGATATTTGATGAATGTGCAGAATGATTCAGTGGGGAAAAGGATAGCCTTTTCAACAAATGGTGATGGAACAACTGGGTATCCTTACAGGAAAAATATAAGCCTTGACACCTACCTCACACCATATGGAAGAGTTAACTTGAATGGGCCACAGACCTAAACATATAACCTAAAACGATAAACTACAAAACAAAACACAAAAGTACAAAGGACTTGGATCCAGAATATTTAAAGAGCTCTTACAACCTAAGACAAACAAACCAATTTAAAAACAGGTGAAATGTTTGATCAGACATTTCACAAAAGAAGATATACAAATGGCCAATAAGACCATAAAAAGATGTTCGACATCATTAGTCACCAAGGAAATGCAAATTAAAACCTCAATGAGGTAATGCTCATACCCACTACAATGACTTACATTTTTTTAAATTGACAATACCAGATGTTAGTGCATTGAGCAATTGGAACTGTCACACAATTTCTAGTGGAGGGTACAATACCGTACACCCACTTTAGAAAATAGTTGTGCAAGCCAGGCGCGGTGGCTCGTGCCTGTAATCCAAGCACTTTGGGAGGCCAAGGCGGGTAGATGATGAGGTCAGGAGTTTAAGACCAGCCTGGCCAAGATGGTGAAACCCCATCTCTATTAAAAATACAAAAATTAGCCAGGTATGGTGGTGAGTGCCTGTAATCCCAGCTACTCAGGAGGCTGAGGCAGGAGAATTGCTTGAACACAGGAGGTGGAGTTTGCAGTGAGCTAAGATTGCGCCATTGCACTCCAGCCTGGGTAACAGAGCAAGACTCGATCTCAATAAAAAAAAGAAAAAGAAAAAGAAAATAATTGTGCAGTATTTAAAAATAAATTTAAACACACGCTTTAAAAAAATTTTAGTGACAGGTCTTGCTCCGTTGCCCATGCTAGAATGCAATGGCTTGATCATAGCTCACTGCAGCCTCAAATTCCTGGGCTCAAGCAATCCTTCTTGCCTCAGCCTCCCAAATGGCTGGGATTACAGGCATGTACCACCATACACAGAAAAACATACAATTATTGTATGACCTAGCAAGGCCCAGGTATTTACTCAAGAAAACCACATGGCCACAGAAAGGCTTGTACACAAATGTTTATAGCAGCTTTGTTCAAAATAGCTTAAAACTGGAAACCACTCAAATGACCATCAACCAGTGAATGGATAAATTGTGATATACTCATGCAGTGGAACACCATTCAGCAGTGAGAAAAGAACTACCAATACATGCTACAATACAGATGAGTCAGACACAAGAGAAAACATACTGTGTAAATCCACGTGCATGAAGTTTTAGAACAGACTAAATTAATCTATAATGATGGAAATCACATCAGCGGTTCCCTGGAGAGGGAAATCTGGGGGAAGGATTGACTGAGAAGGGGCACGGGACACTTTCTGGAGAGATGGAAATGCTCTTATCAGTTGATTGGTGTGGTAGTTCCAAAGGTGTATACATCCATCAAAACGCAGATTGGTTCATTTTATTGCATGTCATTTATTACCTCAATGAAATGAAATTTATTTTTAAAATATATACATATTGTGGAGTTCTGATCATTAATTTCCATATCCTTCCCCAAACAAACTGATGAAAACTCACATCCAGATATGCACACATGGACAAATCAGCCCAGTTTTTTCTTTTCTTGTGTTTCACAAGTTTTACTAGTGTAAAACTTGTGAAACATAAGTGGTATTCCAGCACAGACCAGCATAAGGCCAGGACTGAATGCTGGAACACCACTCCCTTGTAAATAGACTTTTTAACTCTGAAAATTGCCAGCCTATGCTTAGGACAGATTTTGGGTTTGGGGGAATGATAGCCACACTCTGCTCTGAGTACAGAGTCAACTGAGAAGGAGATACAGGAATCAGACAGAACTGAAGCTGTCAGGTCCGTCTGAAGCTGATTAAAGTTTAGGTCAGTGGTCAAGCCAGGCTCCCTAATAGTTCTCCCTCCACCCAAGCACTAGTCAACTAGACAACCTTGGCCTTTTCCTCAAGGACAGACTTAAGTAGACTATGTGGAGGAAGACAGAATGCCTGGATGCTGAGGACAGCTGCCCCAAAAGACAGAGAGAACCTAAAAGAGGCTGAGCCATACTCCATTCTCATTCCAAATTTGCCTGCCAGTTAAGTCCTAGGGAGAGGGAGAAGCATATGAGGGATGAGGAAAGGTCAAGAGTGGATATTCATGCCACCTACAAAATATAAGGAGTCAGGGTGGGGAGCGGGGAGGTGAGTCAGCAGTAGTGCCTATTATTACGGTGACCACACATTATGCTTTCTCAGGGACCATCCCAATTAAAGCCTGCCATCATGTAGAAACTATAGATGACGCCCCTTTCACCCTCAAACATGTCCCTATTTGAACAATTGATGATCTGGTCGTGCCACCTACCAATCATATGGAAAAGGGCTTGCTTCCCTCTAATGCTGTTGACAAATGTCTCCACCTCATGCCTATTACTTTCCTTTTTTGAGGTCCAGCAACCCTTTCTCTCTTTCTAAGCACTCTGAGCCTCCAAGATCCTGCTCACGGTGCAGAACTGGGAAGGGTCTCTAAGCCTTCTTTTATCCAATCACATTAGATGCTTTTGGCAACTTGGATCCAAGCTGAAAATGAGTGGTCCACTGGGGAAACGCATGACCAGCTCTGGTGTTTCTTGAGCACTACCATGAAATGCTCGTCCCACTCAGGGTTTTGCTGTTTATCCTTGTATTAATCCGTTTTCACATTGCTGATAAAGACATATCTGAGACTGGGCAATTCACATAAGAAAGAGGTTTATTGGACTTGCAGTTCCACATGGCTGAGGAGGCCTCACAATCATGGCAGAAGGCAAGGAGGAGGAAGCCACATCTTTCGTGGATGGCAGCAGGCAAACAGAGAGCATATGCAGGGCAACTCCTGTTTTTAAAACCGTCAGATCTTGTGAGACCCATTCACTATCACGAGAACGGCACGGGGAAGATACGTTCTCCTAATTCAGTCATCTCTCACTGGGTCCTTCCCATAACATGTGGGAATTATGGGAGCTGCAAGGTGAGATTTGGGTGGGGACACAGAGCTGAACTATATCAATCCTTTTCTCTCTGTTGGGAGGGAGCTGCACCGTGCACTGAAGGAGCCCAGAAAGGCATGTGGCAGGGTTTCTGTCCTTGCAGAACTTCTAACCTGGACTACTGGGGCAGCTGTGTGTAGCTCATATCCCATGGGTCGTTCCATAGAGAGCCTTGGAGACTCCAAGAAGGAGGGAGCCATTCTAACAGTGGATGGGAGAGGCAGCATGAAGACATGATATCTGAGCAGGTTAGAAGGCAAAGACCAGGGAGAGCCTCATGCACGCAGTATGATGGCAGCCCAGTGGGACTTCCCCAGACCCCACCCAAGTGCAGGCCTTCAGCCCTTTCCACAGGATGTGTTCCAACAGCCCTCCAAAGCCTCATCCTCCTGCCCATGCACTGCGCTGTTGCCAGAGCTGGCTTTCCATTGCCTAACTCTGGCTGTTTCACAATCCTGCTCAAGAACTTTCAATGTCTTCCATGGCCCACAAGATGGCCAACACCCCAGCCTATCATTTAAGGCTGACCCCAGTAAAGTTCACTCCTGTCCTGTCACTGTGGTCTCCCTGCACTCTCCCACTTCGAAGCTGCACCATCCTCCTGTACAGGCGTTTGCATCTCCAGTGAAAGGTGTCCTCATTTCTGAAGCATGGGCCGCCATGTTCCCTTCTCTCTCTGGCCTCCTCTGACTCTTCCAGGCTGCAGCGGACTCTCCCTTTCCAGTTGCACATCATTCATTCTTGTCTGATAACTCTCACGAGCCTACATTGTCCTATATCCATTGGCTGCACATGCCTCCTTTTGCCACCCCAGACTTCAGACCCAATAGGACAGGCACTGGGTCCTTCAATGTCTCCATCCCCAGGGGCCAGCCAGGGGAGGGCTCAGAGGAGGTGATTAGGAAGTTGTGCTGGTCGTGTGGGAGGACCTCCTAGGACAAATGCTCTCCTCTCATTATCACACCATCACCTTGTTGTTGTTGTTGTTGTTGTTTGAAACAGTCTTGCTCTATCTCCAGGCTGGAGTGCAGTGGCGCGATCCGGGCTCACTGCAACTTCCGTTTTCTGATTTCAAGCAATTCTCCTGCCTCAGCCTCCTGAGTAGCTGGGACAACAGGCACGCACCACCAGGCCCAGCTAATTTTTTGCACTTTTAGTAGAGACGGGGTTTCACCATGTTGGCCAGGATGGTCTCAATCTCTTGACCTCGTGATCCACCCGCCTCGGCCTCCCAAAGTGCTGGGATTACAGGCGTGAGCCACCGCGCCCGGCCTACCATCATCTTCTTGACCTGTGCCCTGTCCATGCCCAGGGCCCCAGGAGGTACCCACAGTGACCAGCCTGGTCTTTCTTTGAAGAAGTGTACAGGAAAGCCAGCTGGCCCTCCAGTTACCACTTTGTCCTTTGGGTAGAACTGCATGGGAAAAAATCCAGTATATTAGTTTACTGCTTGATCTCTGCTCCCCTAAAGCAGAGCCAAATCTGAAGTGAATATTGATGACTTTACAAAGCCCAGTGTTTGGTATTCACTGAAAACCATTGTGTATTCCCTAAATAGTTCATTTTGTTTTTGAAAGTTCTAAAAAACTCATTGTATTGAAATGCATGTTGTTGCATCGATTTTTCTAAAATACACCTTGTTATCTTTTCTTTGGTAATTGGTGACTGGTAATGACTTTGGCAATTTAACATGTTCTTGCAGACACTTTTCCCATTCCCCTTGATAACTGAAGTCAGGAGCGAGGGCCTGTCTGTCAATCTCTGACGCCTGTCAGCCTGCATGATTGACGGCTTTTGGTCCCACAATAGAGACCATTTTTGCAGCCCCCGTTCTGTTATTTTGCCCTCCTTTAATACTTGTGGGGGATGGTGTTTGCTTTATAATCTGCGTTTAAAATCCAACTTGGAATGAGGCCAGCTCCAGAGAAATTATCACAATGTCTTGTTAGCTTTGCATCAGGAAAACATCCCCGGAGAGTTTCTTAAGCTATGATTCCACCTTCTGAAATTACCTCTGCTCAAAAATCTAAGCTTCAGCCTTCATCCTGATCCCTTCCAATTCCAGGAGAAAGGCCAAGGGGTGCTCTACTAGAGGGCACGACCAGGGGGACCGTGAGCATCTGGAGTGGAGTCGGGCCATGCCTCCCTCCCAGGACCTCCATGTATAAGCCCCCACATAATGTATGTGAGTCTGAGTAGCAGAGCTCTGCAGAAGAAACGCTCTGGATCTTCTAGGCAATTACATTTCTCAAAAAACAGCAGACAGGAGTCTCTCCCAACTAAGATGAAGCAGCATTTGGTTCAGCGTGGCACCACCAGGTCACATGATTGCCTGAACCTTTTTGATAAACAGCAGAAAACAAGATCAATGAGGATCAGGGACTGAAGGGCTGACATGTTTCCCTGTGGTGTGTTTGGGGTTCACAGACCCACTTTAGAATCTGATGAGAACTGTGGCCCCTCCCCCTAGAAAACCGCACATCCTGTCATGCTCAAATCCTGCCTATGATTTCAGGGGAAGCCGCTTCTCTTCTGTGGTCTGCGGCTCTGGGGCTAAGGTCTCCTGCTCTGTGTGAAGGGAGCAGAAAGCTCATCCCCAGAGTCATGACTCTGCAACGTTGGGTGCTGATTTGAGGGGTAACCACAGGAAAAAGTCTGTAGAAGGCCAACTCGTGGAACATGTACACGTCAGAGCTGCCTGTGACAAGAGTGGCTGTCGGGGAACGGGAGCTGGTATGGTCTGGCTCTGTGCTCCTGCCCAAATCTCATGTCGCATTATAATTCCCAGTGTTGGAGGTGGGGTCTGGTGGGAGGTGATTGGATCGTGGGGGTGGTTACTCATGATTCAACGCCATCCCCCTAGTGCTGTTCTTGTGATAGAGTTGTCAGGAGATCTGGGTGTTTAAGAGTGTATGACACCTCCCCCGCCCCATTCCTCCTGCTCCAGACATGTCACAGGCATCTGTGTCCCCTTTGCCTTCTGCCATGATTGGAAGTTTCGGCGACCTCCCCAGAAGACAAGCAGAAGCTGCTGTGCTTCCCGAACAGCCTATGGAACTGTGAACCAATCAGGCCTCTTTTCTTTACAAATTACCCAGTCTCAAGTGTTTCTTGATAGCAGTGCGAGAATGGGCTAATGTGGGGGCCTCACACTGAAGCCCAAGCCTGTAAATTTTACCCACCAGGTGATTAGTCTGTGGACACTCTAAGCAGGTGGAAGAACATTGACCAACTTTAAATTGGTGGACACTGAGTAAAGCAGACGACGCTTCATAATGTAAGTGGGCCTCATCCAATGAGTTGAAGGCCTCAGTAGAATAAAATCCAACCTCCATGAACAAGAAGAAATTCAGACAGCGGATGGCCTTTGGACTTGAACTGCAGCTCTTTCCTTGGTCTCCAGCCTGCCAGCCTCCCTTGCAGATTTTGAATTTATAATCCATAGTCACATGAGTCAGCTCCTTAAAATAACTATCTCTCTCTTTCTCTCTCTCTCTACACACGCACACACACACACACTGTTTGCTCTGTTTCTCTGGAGAATTCTAACACACCCATTGATAAGTATTTTTTCCTGACTTCGAGATGTAATTCATAGATGGCACTTATGGTAAAGCTTTAAAAAAATTTTATTTGAGACCCAAAAGCCCAGCAATAATTATGTCACCGGAAGGCTAGAAGCCCAGTGTAGGTGAGCACTTTCCCCTGAATCAAGATTCCTGAAGAAATGACCTGTCTTTCACGGGCAGGAAGGGTCTGTAGACCAAGGCGAAGTCCCTCAAAAGGGCCTAACATGTGAAGGAGGGATTCTTGCTGTGTGCATGCCCCTGTACCAGGGGTCGGGGGCAGCTGAGGGGCAGTGGAGCCCAGGGTCCAGAACACTCAGCCTGATGAAGCCAGGGACCCTGCCCTACAAAGCAAACCTGACAATCTCTCTCAGTTTCCAGTGATGATTTTTGAGAAACTGCTCAAAAACTGGAGCTGCAGGCAACTGAAAGTCCATCACAGGTGTCTGATATACCTCATAACGTTTCGTTCATCATTTCAATGAAATTTTTATGTGCCTTCTATAAGGCAAGCTTTAGAAATACAGAGGTGAACCAGAACAAATGAAAGTCTTTTTCTCTATGGATTTTATTTTCTAGTAGGGTGAAGGTGGAGGAGAAAGTACAGATGATAAACATAACATAAAGTTTAAAAGACATAATTAGGGCCCCCGTGAAGAAATGAAGAATTAGAGTTTAATTAATTCCCTCCTCCTGAGTCTGGGAAGGCTTGTGACTCCCTTGAAATCAAAAGGATATGGCAGAAAGGAAGCTGTATAACTTCTGAAGTTGGTCATAAAAGATGATGACGCTTCTGTCTGGTGTACTAAAACATTTACCATGGAGCTCTGAGCATCATGAGAGTCAGCCAACTGTCCTGAGGTTGCCATATTGTAAGGAAGCCCAAATTCATTTTCTCCTGGAGAAGATGGAAGCCCAAATTAGACTTCTCCAGGAGAAGATGGAAGCCCAAATTAGTCTTCTCCTGGAGAAGCTTTTCACATGGAAAGGCTTGGACTACGTACATAGAGAGGAGGGGATGTACTGACCAGCCTCCAGCTCCTCCAGCCCTTCACTATTGCATCTCTAGATACCAAGAATATAGCTGCACAAGGGAGCCTAAGCCAGACCACCCTGCTGGGCCCTTCCCAAGTCCTTGACCCACAGAAACTGTAAGACATAATAAAACCATTGTTGTTTTAAGCCACAGAATTTTGAGTTTATTTGTTATGCAGAGTAGACAATCAGAACAAAGTAACTGGAGATAAGGGGTTACCTTATATGAGGAGGCCAAGAAGGTCTCTCTTGAAAGATGACATCTGAGACCTCTACAACAAGAGAAGCTGCTGTGTGAAGGTCTGGGGGAAGAGCATTTCAGGAAGAAGGAGGTACAAAGGTCCTGGAGTGGCAACACCCTGGGAACTTCACAGAGGAGCAGTATGGCTGTGAGTTACCAAATGAGAGGGAGAGAGAATGGAGAAAAGGTGGGAGAGGTAAGAAGGAGGCAGATCACAAAGAGCATTTTAGTCCAGATGACCAGATGTCCCAGTTTGCCTTGGACAGTTCTGGTTGAAGTTCATTGTTCCAGCATAATTGTATGGGTCTCCAACTTGTCGACCATGATAAAGAGCGTAGACATTTTATATTGTGCTTTTTCTGCATTCCCCCCAGTCTCCAGGCTGGTCCCTGTGCTCTCCATCTCACCCTCACACTCTACCCTGAACCTAAGAGACAGCTCTTTCCCTCTCATGCATCCCTCTCCCAGTCTTGTTTTTTCTTCCCTTCATTCTTATTCACGTTGGAAATAGCCAAGTCTGTTCCTTCCATGATCCTAGGCCAACCATTGTTCCCTCGACATTGTGGAAGATGTTGAGAGATGAGCTGGAGTGATTATTCAGTGTCCACCATGCTGGGTTCAAGTTCTGAATGCACTATGTCTGGCCTATATGACCTTAGGTGGCTTGCTTTCCCATCTTAGGCCTTTAGATTCCTATCTATTGCGGGGAAATTTAACTGTCTACTTCATAGGGTTGTTGCAAAAAGAGCATATGACTATTTGCTAATCAAGAGTTGGTTTCAAGTCTGAGGAAGCTTGACAAGATGCAATGGTTTGAATGTCCCTTCCAAAACTCATTTTGAGATTTAATTGCCATTGTGATGGTATTAAGAGTTGGGATCAGGAAGAGGTGATTAGACCTTGAGGGCTCCACCCTCATGAATGGATGAATGCCATTATCATGGGAATGGGATCTTGATAAAAGTGAGTTCGGCTCTCTCTTGTGCTCATTTGCTCTTGGCATCTCTTGCCCTTCCACCTTCTGCCATGGGATGACACAGCAAGAAGGCCCTCACCAGATGCCAGCATCCTAACATTGGACCTTCCAGCCTCCAGAACTGTAAGAAGTGAACTTTTCTTTATAAATTACCTAATGTAGGGTATTCTGTTGTAGCAACACAAAATGGACTGAAAAGGAAAAGGAGAGAAATTTTAAATCAAAAAAAAAAAAAAAAAAAAAAAAGATTATGATTGGAGATAAGAAATGCCTGATGTTTGCAGGGAGAAATAAAATCATTGGAAGACTCACTCTGGAGATGTTTAAGATGAAAACAGCTGGCTGCCTCTAGGATGGAGTGCATCTGTGCTCCTGATCTAGAGGCCAGGGTGTGAGGTGGGTGACCTCAAGATCACTTCTGTTATGAGTTAATGTACCCATTCAAACAGGTTTGGATTCAAGTCCCAGTTCTGCCACTTGCTGGCTATGTCAGCTTAAGCAAAGTGCTGCCTCATTTTTCTCATCTGTAAAATAGGGGAAATCGTGGTACCTATTCTCGGGAGGTACTGGGAGATAAAACAAGAAGGATAGGAAAACATAAACCCCTGTATGTCACACATGGAAGTGCTAAAATATTGTTAGCTTGCATTTTCTTGTTTACAATTTATCAGGGACTGGGTTAGATCCTGAGAATGGATATAAATATGAAAGTGTTTCCAGGATGGTAGTAGGGAGAAGACAAGTATGGTATGTAAGTCGCTAACACACCAAATTAAATTCACGGAAAGCTAGAGGCGGGAAGGCACTGAGGATGGAAAGGGTTACGCCAACCCTTTGTGCCCTCCCTTTTCCTGGTTTCGATTCCCATGAGGTATTCCTGAGTTTGGTTTCTGTGAGACCTCTGTGTTCTTACAGTAATCACTGTCCCTCCTTATTTGAGTTGGCTTGAGTGAGTTTCTGCTCCTTTGTAACCAGTGATCCCTGAGGAATGTAAAAATGTTAAAAGGTTGTCAACATGTTAAGAGAGCCCCAAGGATGATTAAACTGATTATTTCTTGTTGTTGCTTGGGGAAGTTTGGGAGCCAGGAGCTTAAAGTTTAGTTAGGACTTGAACCCTCATTGTTTTGGAGTGAGACTTCTGTGGAGTAAAGAGTAAGTGGTCCAAAGGATGAAAGCTGGAAAATCCATGGCATATTCAAAAGCCGGGAGGAGGTACAATCTGCCAGGAATTTGGGGTGTCCAAAGGAGAGTAAGGAGCCACAGAGCTGAAGAGGGAAAGAAGAGCCAGGCTCCTTGGTCTCCAGGTGGAATATTGAGGAGATAGGACTTCATTCATAGAAGACAGGGAGTCTCTCTGATGCTTTTAAGCACAGAGATGACTGAATTGGGAAGACAAACAGCCATTTGAGAATGGATGAAGGCTGCACAGCCCTGGAAGCAGAGGCAACGGTGAGAAGGCTGTTGCAAGGGGCCTGGATAGAGATGATGGGCCTGGGGCTAGGGCAGGGCCAGTGGAGATGGACAGTGGAAACTGCTTGGGTTATCACTGAGACCAGGAGAATGGGGTGTGTCAATGGCCAGCTTAGCCATGTGTCTATGCCTGTGCCAGGGCGTATCATGGCAGCCTCCCAGGATCACATAAAGTGAAGAAGGAACTGGTTCAGAGGAACCAGAAGGAAGACAATGAAAGCATATGCTGGGTAAAACAACACCCCAAAAACTATAACTTTAGCAGACATTTTGCTAGAACAATAAAACTTAGGGCAGGCAAAGAGGTCAAGATGGAAGAGAAGGAAAAGCCATAAAAGTTCAAAAACATAAGAGTGTTGTTAGCACCATTGTTCTTAGTAATAAAAGCTGGAAACCACTAGAATGTCCAACAGCAAGGGAAGGGTTAAATAAATAGATGGTCCATTCCCTGGAGCTGTACAGTAGGCTTTAAAAGGAAATCGTAGATGTATGGCTTGAATGTGTCCCCCAAATTTCATATGTCATAAATTAAATCTCCAAATTTATACGTTGATTGAAGGTGGGGTTTGGGGGAGGTAATTAGGATTAGATAAGATCATCAGGGCAGGGCCTCATGATGGGACTGGTGCCTTCATAAGAACAGGAATAGAGACCTGAGCTGACATGCACGCTCTTGCCCCTCTTGTCACGTGATGTCCTCTGCCATGTTGTGATGCAGCACGAGGCCCTTACCAAAGGCCTGAAGCAACAAGAAGTGGCTGCCTGATCTTGGACTTCCCAGTCTCTGGGACTGTGAGCCAAAATAAACCTCTTTTCTTTATAAACTACCCAGTCTTGGCTGTAAGACAGTTAGATTTGAATGCACAGGCATGGAAATATATCTAGGAGATAGCAGGGTTTGGAAAAAGAGTGGTTAACTGAACAGTGTGCACGGCGTGATCCTATTTATGTTGATAAAAAGATGTAGCACTTTTTTTCATAAAAATTTGAGGAAGGCTGACTCTTACAGGAACAGCAGTCACAGAAGAACAGTGCTTTGGGGGAGCTATTCTTAGGGGTTAGGGCTCCATGTCAATAGAATTCAGGAGGGCACAGCCCAAAGAAAGAAGAGGTGAGTGGGAGGAAGCAAGAAGAGATTGTTAGCAGCTGCTATGAGCGAGACACTTTGGGGAGGAAGAGAGATGTCTAAAGCTGACTCTTAGAAAGCTGTGAAAAGCTCCTGCACTACCTTTTTAAAGAAACCAACAATAAAGATTTATAATATTCTCCAGGCTTCTGGAGTCTGACTTGGGTTATTTTGGATGACTGTTGAGCAGAGACCAGCAGCCTTAAAGGCTTCTTAGATCTATTTGGGTCACATCCATATATATTTATATAAGCATTTTTTAAAAGTCTGAAAGGATATACACCAAACTGTCAAGAGTGGTTATCTCTGAAGGATGAAATATCAAGGGACTTTTACTTTCTCTGTATTGTCTTAAATTTTTTTTTTACCTAATCATGCATTATTAGAATAAACAATACAAATACAAAGAAAGGAAAAGGAAAAAATCATCTACTGAAATCAGACAAAGTGCACAGTAAATAAATACATGTTAGCTACAAGCATACTGAGTAAATAGTAATTAAGTGACAAATTAAATAAAGCTAGTAACAAAGACTAAAATTATGAGAACTCAGGACAATGGAAGACTTCCCTCCCCGACTGCACCCTTTCCCACAGTGCCAACCACAGTCATTGCTGCTGGGGGCTGAGGCTGGGGCTCTACTTCTAGGAGGAGCCTTAGAGTTAGAAGCCACTAGCCCATAAGCTATGAGCTGCTCCAGAAAGGGCTGCTAGGAGAGGAGCCCCAGGGGCAGACTGGGGGGTATGGGGGGCAGAACAAGATGCATTGGATCTTTGTGTCTGTGCCTTGGCTACACTCAGTTCTCTCTCTCCCCTTCTTGTCTTCCCCACCTCCCCTCCATTTCTTCCCTGCCCTCTCCTCCTTTACCCTCCCCCTTCCCCTCCTCCCGCTCCTCCTCCTCCACCTCCTCCTCCTCCTCCTTCTTCTTTTTCTTCTTCTTCTCTCCCTCTCTCTCTCTCTCTCTGTCTCTCTCTCTCTCTCAGTTAATCTCAGTCAGGTTCGGCAAAAATTCTGGGAATCAACTCTACAAGACTTCACTCTGTTCTCAGGGTGGGTTGTGGTGATAGGGTGGGGTTTCACAAGGAAACCAGGAGAGAAAAGTATAGGCAAATATCCTTTCCTGGAAGGCCAAGCTGACACTTGAGCAAAGGTGGAGAATTCGGGCAAGTGAGCAGATGATATGGCTTGGACCAAAGTGCAGGGGCCTGTCCTCTCCACATTCCAGATCCGGTGATCGGGTGAGGCAGAAGGTAGGATATGCAGGAAGAATCAGTGGGATCCAAGTCTCAAGGGTGAACGGCCCTGAAAGTCATGCAAAATAACTGACATCTTATTTTCTAGGCCTTGGGAAGTCAGAAGTGGATTTAAATTGAGGAGTGACAAAGTCAGGGGTGCATTATAGAAAGATCCCTGGAGCTGATGTGCAGAAAATTTGGAGAGGAGCAAGTGGAGGCAGACAGAGAGTAACAGGGCTGCAGAGAAGTCCAGGTGCAACATGATGAGGTCTCAAGTGATGCAGCAGCCGTGGGCATGAGAAGATGCTGAGAGAACCATACATGACATTGAACAGGGCAGCTGGGATCTGAGATGTCAGGGAACTTCCTCTGTGAATCTCCCCAGCAGACTGTCTAGTTCTCCAAGGGAACAACTCCTTATTGTATATCATTCATTCATCCTATTGCATAGCATTCATCCACTTGACAGACATCATTAACGCATTCTCTATGTTTATCCCAGGCCAGTCACCAAGAAAATATGTGAATGGGACATAATCCCTGTCATCTAGGAGCTTAGAGTCCAGTAGAGAAACAAATGTGATATATTGGTTGTAAACATGGCCCCAATTATTCCTCAACCCATATATACATGCCTTTGCAAAGTGACTTTGGAATTCCTCTCATGTGAGGTAGATTCTATTTATCATGCCTTGAATCTGGGCTGGACTTGTGATTTGCCTTGGCTGCTAAAATGTGGCAGTTCCAAGCCTTGCCTTTAGAGGACTTGGGTACTGCTGCTCAGTCTCTTGAGACTTTGTCATACCAAGAAAGACCACATGGAGTAGAGCCAAGTCTGCTCAGTTGTCCCAGCTGGGCCTGAAGCAACTGTGAGAAAGCACAGCCAAGATCAGCCCAGCCTAAATCAGCAGAACTTCCAAGTGATTCAGATTCATGAGCCACACTAAATAATTTTTATTTTATGCACCATGTCTTTCGTGGTTTGTTATGTAGCAATGGCTAACTGATGCAGCATAAAATAAACTAATTTCTTTTAAAAGCATACTATAAAAGCTCATAACCCGGGTGTCACTAAGGCCTCATAAACATCCTCTATTCTCATTCTAACACTGACTTTCAAGCAGGGATCAGCACTGGATCTTACTCTGGGGAGACTGTTCTCCATGGGTCTCTTGCATTTCTATACATTTTGTAAGCAAAGGCACTGGCTGCCTTTGGGACTATCTTTTAAAGGATGTTTGTATAACAAATAGTCTTGGAAACTAGAGATAGTTTCCCTCTAGATCAACAGGAAGTTTGGTTGGTTGTCTTACATAATAAAAATGTCTCTCTCCAGGGCAAATTTCAAGCAGGCTTACTTACTCATTATAAAAGACTTGGGTTTCTGAGGCTAGGGGTTCCTTTCCTGTAATGAAACATTCAGCCTGTGCGCAGGTGTCAGGTGGCTCTCTTTGTGTTACCATGCGGGAATTGGAGCTTGGGGAACCGCACAAATGCTGACACTCTGGCTACTGCTATTGCTGAGAATCATAAAGCCCTTTGTGTCTTACTCAGGCGTCCCATGTCCCCTGCCAGCATCCATGACACCACAGCAGGCTGACATCTTACCCTGCATGTAAAGTGAATCTCAGATCCTTGGCAGTTCTTGATTGCCTTCTGTAAACAATTTCATCCAATTCTACGAAGCCTTAGTGAGAAGTGAGTTTCACTAAAGATGGCAGGGAGAGATAAAACAGAGGTTTACATAGCACACCTTAACAAACATCCCCCCAGAAGCATGTATTTCCTCTGCAGAGCCCCTCACACTTCCGCTGCAGCCATCAGCTGCCTCTTCTCCCCATAGGCCCTTCCCGAATCCATTCCCTATTTCAGCCTCCCTCTTATGCTGGCTGCAGTTCACACGGATCTACACCACCACCATCCCCCCAGGCCTAACTACAGCTCTTTCTTTGCTCAAGAAGAGACCGTGGGCAGAGGCCTCCCCCAGTGTTTCCAGGCCAGCCTTCCCACACCCATCAGCCAGCACAGCAAACAAAGAAGACTGCATGGACTCCACCCATCTTAGAAGGTAGCTGGATGAGAGGCAACGATAAATAACTTTCTCCTTTCACCATTTTTCTTTTTTTGTCACAAAGATTCTAACAAAGATGTAGGCAATCTCTGAAGGCACATAGAAGGGAGAAAATATTTCTGAATGAGAGATCTAGTAAGGCTTTGAAACAGATGCCACTGTTCCCTGAAGGGTGAATAGGTAGGTAGATTTTCAGAGACAGAGGAGAGCAAGAGCCTGCCAGGCAGACGAGGCATGTGATGAGAGACAGAGAGGACCCCTCCGAGGCTAGAGGTCTGGGGTTAGGGGTTGCAGTCCCAGGAGACCTGGAATACATTGGAATTTGCAGCCAAATGACCCACTGAAACCACCATAAAATGCAGCCTGTCCCTAGGTGCTGGGCACATGTGTAAGGTTCTTTAAATTCACACAGAAATATCAAAGCACAAGGCTTGTAACCAAAGGAAACACCACTAATCGTAGTTTTCGCCAGGAACACCCTAACTGACATTTTAATTAACAAGTTGTTCTCCCCCCCACACCGTTTTTAATATAAGGACTTCTCGTTGCTTTAAATCTAAAATTAATTAAGTGAGAGTTCTCCTCTGGAGTAGAGTATATGGCTCGTGCTAAACGGACAGGAGTGATAAGGTAAGATATATGGCTGGAAGTGTAGGGGGCACTGAAAACCTCTTTGCCTCTGCAGCTGAGGCAAACCAAACCAGCCACAGCCCATTTTCTCACTGAGAACCTGGGGATCCTGGACTTTTTCTGAGAACTATTCCATTTGAATCTGCAGCCCAGCTCAAACCTAGGATTACAGAAGCTTAAAATGCTGTTACAAGGCCCTACATGATCTGGGCCCTTCCCTTCTCGGTAACCTTAATCTCACCTCGCTCCACCTGGTCCGTGGGCCTGTCACACCGCCCTTCTAGTTGCTTCTGATCGTGACAAGCTTTTTCCCACCGCAAGGCACTTGCACTTGTGGCCTCTTACGCTCGAGTCGCTCTTCCAGCACATTTGCAAGGCAGGTCTTCGGGTGAGAAGTCACCTCTTTCTCAATACCTTTTCTAACCACCCTGTCTAAAATACTAATGGATTCCTCTCCCCCCATCACTACCCTGATTTCCTATCTTCATGACCCTTACCACTCATGAAAGCCATGTGCCATTTGTGTGCCACTTCTCCTCTCTGTCTCTCTCACTAGAATGGCAGCCCTAAGAAAACAGTGGCTAGAAACATCCTATGTACTCGCTTATAAGTGGGAGCTAGGCTATGAGGACGCAAAGGCCTAAGAATGATATAATGAACTTCGGGAACTTGGTGGGGGAAGTGGGAGGGGGTGAGGGATAAAAGACTACACATTGGGTACGGTGTACACTACTTGGGTGACAAGTGCACTAAAATCTGAGAAATCACCACCAAAGAACTCATCCAGGTAGCCAAAGCCCACCTGTACCCCAAACCTTGAAATTAAAAAACTGTGTAAAAATAAGTAAAAATGGATTTTTAAAAGTAGCATGAACGTCTGCCAGTCAGGACACTCTACCATAAAGTATGTATGTATTTATGTACTTACTTATAAAATAACTTCTACAAAGAAACTGAAAAGAAAGAAAGAAAGAAAAAGAAAGAAAAGAAAAGAAAAGAAAAAAAGAAGGAAGGCAGGAAGGAAGGAAGGAAGGAAGGAATGAAGGAAAGAAAGAAGAAGGAAGGAAGCAAGCAAGGAAGGAAGGAAGGAAGGAAAGAGAGAGAGAGAAGGGAGGGAAGGGAAGGGAAGGGAAGGGAAGGGAAGGGAAGGGAAGGAGAGGGGAGGTGAGGGGAGGGAAAAGGCTGGTGCCTTATTCACATATGCATCCCTGCACCTAGGACATAGTGGATGTTCAGGAACTGTTTGTGGAATAAATGGAAGGATGACAGTCCTTCTGCTCAGAATGCTCTCCCCCTACTCACTTCCTCCCCTCCTCTCCCTGCCTTTGCCTAAGAAGACGACTTATGCTTCTTCTGCTTTCAGCTTCAGCCACATTTCTTGATTTTCTAGATTGTGCTAGGCCCTCTTGGATACCCTACTTTACAGCATTCGTAGTAACTAAAATCAGTAATCATGAGAACGGATTGTTTAGTCTATCTAGAATGTAAGACCCAGGAGGGCAAGGAGTTAGCAAAACACTCTATAATTAGTAGCTACTATTTTTTTGTGTGTGTATCATAATCATGCTATATTCTTCTGACCAAAGCAACCAGAAGGAAGATCCTCCAAGACACCCTCAGACATGACCACCCTCTCCTTAGGATAGGTGCAGGTGTCTGGGGATCACAGGGGCAGGGGCCTGGGCCTCGTGTGACCTGCGTCCGGGTCTGCAGGACAAGAGTTCTTGGCACAAGCATCAGTGAAGCAAGTGCACTGCTGGGGCCCCTTCTTGCTATTGAGATTTTCTTCCTTCAGGCCGTGAGTCAGCGGCATAGTATCTCTTCACTTTGAATACAATATATTTTATTTCTCTACTCCTCTCTTGATGGTCTTTTAGGCTCTTTCTAATTTTTTGCTGTGAAAAATTATTCAGTAATTGTCCCTTCACTCTCCTGCATCCTTAGATCTTCTCCTTTCTGCTGGATCGTTCCCACCAGCAAACACATCATAACTGCCTCATCTTAAAAGTAATAATAATCATATGAAAACAACTTTTCATCCCTCTACTTCCCATTTCAGCTGTCACCCCATCTCTACTCCCCTTGATAGAAAACTCCTTACTGGCTTACACCTGTAATCCCAGCACTTTAGGAGGGTGAGGTGAGTGGATCACCTGAGATCAGGAGTTCAAGACCAGCCTGGCCAACATGGTGAAACCTCGTCTCTACTAAAAATACAAAAAATTAGCTGGGTGTGGTGGCAGGTGCCTGTAGTTCCAACTACTCAGGAGGCTGAGGCAGGGGAATCACTTGAACCCAGGAGGCAGGGGTTGCAGTGAACCGAGATCGCGCCACTGCACCCCAGGCTGAGTGCAAGAGTGACAAGAGCAAAACTCCACCTAAAAAATAAAGAAAACTCAAAAAATTGCTTTTACTCAACACCTATACATCATCTCCCTCTACTCTCTCTCAAGCCCACTCCACAAATGCCTGGGCAGGCTTCTGGTGACCTCCATGTGGCCAAATCCAACAGGCAGCTCTCGAGCTTCGTCCTGTGGAATCTTTGTTGTTATGCGGCACGTGGGAGCATTCTTTTTTCCTGGAAACTCTTCTCCCTTCCCTCTTTCTTGGTGCTCATTCTGAGAAAGGCTATTTCTTCTTAGCCTTCTTTCCTGATTTCTCTTTCTTTTCCTGTCCCCTAAACAATGGTGGGTCCCAGGACTCAGTCCTTAGACCTCTTCTCTTCACTGCCCTGTGCTCATTCCCAGGGCAATTCATCTGCCCCACAGCTCTGAGCACCATCTATACATGGTTGACGCTCACATTCCCACCACCCATCCTCCCCACTCAACTCCAGCCTTATAAGGCCAGCTGCCTTCTTGACATCTTTGCTTGAATGTCTAGTAGGCTTTATTAGATTTCACACACACACACACACACACACACACACACACACACTGAATCCAGTTATGCACATGGTCTTCTCCCACATTCATAAATGGTAGTCCAGTCTTCCAGGTGCTCAAGCCAAAAACCATGGAGCCAACCTGGTCTCTTGTCTTTTTCTCAAACTCTCTATTCAACGCTTCAGTAAATCCAGTCAGTGGTATCTTCCGCCCAACCCAGCACTGATCATGGATACACCTCCCCCACCATCACTTTGTCCAAGCCCCCATCACCCCACACCTGAAGCATCGTAAGGGTCCCCCACTTTCTCCCAGTCTTGCCCTACCCCAGTCTGTTTTCAGCACAGCCACAGCTGTTGGAGTGATCTTTGTAAAGAACTATGAGATTCAGTTCTCACTCTATTCAATGACTTCCCATCTCAATCAGAGTAAAAACAAAAATCCCTACAGTGGCTGGCAGGGCTGCGTATGAGCTGGGCCCTGGCCACCCATCCAATGTCATCTCTTCCCCCTTCCCTCAACCCCAGCTCTCCCTGCTCTGGCCACAATGGCTCACTTGCTGTTCCTCAAATTCACCAGGCCCCCTTCCAACTCAGGGCCTTTGGAGGGGGCCTTGGTCCTTTGGTCCAAAATACTCCTCTCCCCTCCTACAGTCATATCTTCATGCTTCACTTTGTCAGAATATCTCCTTATCAGAGAGGTGTTCCCTAACTACCTGTCTTACTGAATTCAAGCTGCTATCACCAAAATGTCATAGATTGAGTGGCTTAAACAGCAAACATTTATTTCCCATGGTTCTGGATGCTGAAACTCCAAGATCAGAGTGCCAGTATGTAGATTTTTTATTGAGAGTCCTCTTCCTGGTTTTCTGACATGGCAGGAAGAGAAAGGGCTTGGGACTCTCCATCTCCTTACAAGGACATCAATTCCATCTTGGGGGCTCCATGCCCATGACCTCATCCAAACCTAATTATCTCCCAAAGGCCCCACCCCTAAAGACCATCACATTGGGGATTAAGGCTTCACATGAATCTGGGGGACACGGTGAGTCCATAGCACTGCCCTACACGGCACAGCCATTGTAGGCTCCTTTTCCTTCATCTCACTTAACTTTCCTCCACAGCACTTAACCGCCATCTGACATGCTCTTTGTTTAACCTGTTTATTCATTGATTGATTATCACCTGGCTCTCCCCACATAGCTTGCAATGTATGTGATAGGAGGGGTAATGTGCATCTTGTTTGCTGTTCTATCCCTACTGGGTTACACATGCAGCAGGTACATAATCAACATGTGTTGAATGAATGAACATCTGTATGTGCATCTTTGCCCTACACGTGGGCTTCTCTAGATCAGACATAAGGAATAGAACTGTTCCTTGACAGGGCATATACATTTTCCATTTCCCTAGATATGGCTGAATTGCTGTCCAAAGTGGTTGGGACATGGCTTTCTCATTTTCCCAGATTCTCTCCAACACTTTAAGTTTTAGCCAAACTGATGGGTGAAAGTGGCGTTGTATGGCTTTAATTTGTATATCCCTGATCATTCGTGGGATTGAGCATGTTGTCTTTGTTTCCTATGACTTGCCTTTCCTCTTCTTTGCTCATTTTCTGATTGAATTGGTCTCGGGCCTCAGTGCCCTCCTGGCAACTGAGAAGATCTGCTCAGGTGATCTCCAAGTTTCATTCCAGCTCCCGTGCTCTTTGAGGCCATTCATTTGACAGTTATTTATCAAGCAGCTCTCAGGGCAAGCATGCTTCGAGTCACAGAGGGTATGGCTGTGAACAAGAGAGGCAATGTCATGCTCTCATGAAGCTTGTATTCTAGGAAGGAAGGCAAGCTAGAAAATTGCCAAGATCTCAAACAAGAAAACTGTATACATTCAGACCGCGCTCAATGCCATGAAGAAGAGCAACGAGATGGGAGAGGTTGTTGCAAAAGAGTTTCCGAGGCGGTGGTATTCGGGCTGGCACCTGAGTGATGAGATGGCACCAGCAATGGCAAGATGCAGGGAAAACATTCCAAGCAGGAGGAATAGCACGCATAGAGGCCCCACAATCAGCTTAGCAATTCTGCAAGTAAAGAAGTTTATGGAGGCAGTAATGAAGGAGCTGGACATACAAATATCTGAAAAACAACATTCCAGTCTGGAGGAACAGAGGGTACTGAAGCCATTAGGATGGAGAAGCCAGTAAGACTTGTTAGAAGGACCAAAAGAAGAGCACTGATGCTGGAGCAGAGGGAAGAGAAGAGGGGCATGTGTGGGGGTCAGGAGGCAGGCAGGGCCAGAGCTGAGAGCCTTGCGTAGCATTGCAAGGGCTCTGGATTTTGTTTGAAAAACAATGGGAAGATAGTGAAGCCTTCTATGCAGGAGAACCACGTGCTCAGATTTGCTTAAGAGAAGCTTCAAGAAGCATGAACTGAGGGAAACAAAAGCTGTTTTAGGGAGTCACATTAAGAGCTAGAATGGGCAATTGTCATCTCTATGACTGCTCAACCTCTGAAAGCCCTCCTAAGATTTGGGATCCACCATTCTGGCAGTCCCGTGGGGAGGCAGGGCCTGTTCTGCACGTGAGGAACTAAAACCATAGGGACTTGCTCTCCTTAACCCCTACAGCTGAAGCAGGAGATGAACCCTGACAGTCAGCTAGCTGTGCCTGCCTAGGTTTAGATCTGAAGCTAGTGACACATAGTGACCCAGGACGTTCAGAAGTCATTGTGGAGGTAGCAGCAAATGGTGGCATTCACTGTGGCCATCAAAGAATGTGCTTCTCTGTTCTAACTCAGGTGATGGGCTGGGAGGACATGCAGGTGTTGGGGAAAGCACAGGCCCCATCCGAAGGGCTCCAGGGACGTGAGCCAGGCAGGTAATAAGCCCAGTGCGGCCAGATCTCCAGATTCCCCAAAAGAAGCTGGGATGCCAAATTCTTATGTAAAATCTCCCAGTTTTTATGCCGATTACAAATTCAAATTTTAAAAACCCTGCAGTTTGGATCAGAGAGGTCAGACATAGCTTACCAGGGACCGGTTTATAACTTCTCTCTGAATGCTTTATCCTTTTGTGATAAGGAAGCCTTTCCTCACATCTAACAAGGTCAAAAGAAGAGCATTTTAGCAGAGGGCTAGGAAAGAGTCAGCTGGAGATGGAAGTTTCTTAGCTAAAAGGAAGCAGCTCCCACTGCTCCCGAAAGCACAGAAGTCTGAGGGCAGAGGCTGAGCTGCATGCAGACACTAGGAAGCTGTAGAACTCTTGGATTAAGATAGCTGCATCTGGGGTGGAGATGGCCAAAAGGGGAGAAGTAGAGCAAATACCCAGGGAGACTGCCCCATCTGTCAGGGACTCTGCCCATCTCAAAAGCATTAAGGTTTCTCTGGGGAGAAATGGGCAACATCAGACAGGGAGGCAATGGCCTAACAGACCTGGGCTCTGCCACCAATATAATAAATTACACTGGACCTGGGCCTCAGTTTCCCCCTCGGCACCATGAAGGGTGGAGGTAGTTTTAGAGAGACTAAAACTGTGGCCGAAGAGCGTGTTCAACCCTGCAGTCCTTCACTGCTGGGATCCCCTGGCCCCAACAGCCAACAGGATGAGCAGCTTCTCGGGAGATGTTCCCTGGGGCGGCTAGAGAAGAAAGCAGAGACCTCCCCCCGGCACCATGCACTGAGCAATCATTTCTGGAATAACTTCAGATTCAAGCAGCTTTTGTAAACTGCCCCGTTTAAATTAAAACAAATCAATATGCTTTCTAAAATTTAGTCTCAGCTAAACAGCTGTGACAGTTCATAGCAACCTGAACTTGAAATGAACCCACCCTACGTATAAATAAAGCCTTTGATGTCTTCATTAGTTTCTCACATGCCATTTTTTCACAGTCTATCAGGCTAAGTGCTTTGCAACTTATATATATTTTTGCAGGAGGAGTATTTAACCTTCTGATTAGTCACCGCAAGCAGCACAATGACAGAAACCCTGATTTTGCACACAATGAATTTATTGATAGATTTAGCCCATTAGCTGTATTTACCTGTCAGTTCTATGGACACTAATGAGTTGTTTTTCAAGGACTAATGAGAACTGTAATGGCTAATGGATGTTTACAGCTTCACCGTGCAGCACCATGTGATGCCGTGAGCACCCGCTCCCGTCCCTCCGAGTCTTTAATTGGCACCATCAGAGGACTCTTTAATTACATTTGAGCAGACAATAAAGATTCCAGCCAAATCAATGGGAGGAAGGCAGTGAGCTAGATTCTATAGGAGGCTGGTCACTCTGATGGGCACCAGCCTAATGCTTCAGCCAGCACTGTGTCTTCTCCCGTGACACCCTTTGGCGGGCGGAAGTGCAGAAGAATGTCCTGGCAAGACGTGTGTTTAAAGATCTGCCTCCCAAGTCAACCCCTGGGCTTGTAGAGCAGGGCTGGGGGTCATTGGCCCACCATGGGGGAGGGAAGGGTAAGACAGTCCACAAAGTGGTGACCCTCCAGGCATTGGAAAATAGAGCACCCTGGGACGCTTGGATTTAGCTAAACTTTTTATTCATCAAGGGCATGTTTTCCTCTGTGTTGTATCAAAAGACAGGGCTCCGGCTAAGGTCAATATTAACAAGACAATCTTAGCACTAACAAGGGACAATTGGCTTATGACAAATTTACAAGGAAAAATCCAATGTTTGCAATACATATTCACTCATTCAGGTGTTTATCCATTTATTTAGCATTTACCAAGTGCCCACTGAAGATAAAATGTAAAAAAAAAAAAAAAAAGGTACAAATAAGGGAACATCTTACCAAGTAGAGAAATAAAAGGAAAGAGCATCTAAATTTGCAGGATGCTTTTAGAGAAGTGTGAATATGTTACTTTCAATTGCATAAAACCCATTGCAAAGATCATATTTCTACACCAAGGTACCATACTTGCTGGACCTGCTGTTATACATTTCTAATCAGAACCAATATGCCAGATGGCTTAAGAACATCTGCTTTTTTTTAGCAGATGAAACTACTGTTGACCAGCTCTTCACAGAAGGGGCAGAGATCAGCTTGGCTGATCAATCCGGTTTTCCCTCTGAGGAGGCTGGTGAGAGTGGGGAGGAGTCTGAGGATTGTTTTGTAACAGGAGCAGGTTACGCGGATATTAGGGAACTGGAGGTGTTATGCCTGGAGAAAAGTGAACATGTGATGGTGGCAGTGGAAGGGGGTTGCTCCTGAGCGAGGACATTTGTTTGTTGACCCAATAGGATCACCCAAGGACCACTGGGCATAAGGTGCAGGGGTGCAGCCATTTAAAGACTGACTTAGCTGTGAGTGCATCTACCACTGAATGTCCTCATCTACCAGCCTTGACCTTTCCAGTGCCCTTGCCAGTCCTGGAAGCGGGATCTGACCTTTCTTGGTGCTTCCTATGGGCCATGAACACATTCAATCTGGTGATGAGGATGCTGCTACAGAAATTAGAAGAGCAGTTTCCATAGAGAAGTGGGGGTGGAAGCCAGATTGCACAAGGATTAAGGAAGGAGTGGGTGGTGAGGAAGTGGCAGCAGTGACAAGTTGAATGATGGAGAGAGATAGAGCAGTCACTCAAGGGGGTCAGGAGGACCTGAGCACATTTATAAGATTCTAGGAAAATGTCAACTGAAAGGGAAAGATTGGAAATGCAAGAAAGGGGAGGTGACTGATGGAGTAAGGTATCAGAGGTACCAGGAGTTGGGTGAGAACAGATTAACAGAAAGAGGAGGAGGGACTGGCCTCAGAACAGGAGAGGGACTCTATCTCCAGTGGTGAAGGGGAGCAATGAAGATGCCCAGCAATTTCGATCTGGAAAAGAAGGAAACTAGGAGCATCAGTCTCTCCTTATTTTGTTCTCCAAGAAGACCAGGAGACTTCATTCATCTCAGCCTAACACCTGGAGGAGAGTGGAGAAGGTCATAACAGGGGTCTCAACCAGGGGCACTCAAAATGAAAGGATCAGAGAGGGCTCCAACTTGGGCCTCCCAATAACTGTCTTCTGGAGACTCAATCAGCGAGGCTTCCTGGCTCTGCCCAGGAAGGAAAAGAAGCAGGAGAATGGTTCTCCCAGAGTTCAGGATTTGCAGAGCATAGGCAGTCAGGGCTGTAAAGGATTTGGAGGCTGTGAGTCCTTGACCATGGGGTCAAGGTTGAGAGTCTAGAGGAAGAGGATGGATGAAGAGAATCAAGAGAAGTAGAGGGGTGAGAGCCTGTTGAAGATGGAGACAGGATTTAAGAGGGACAAAACAGAAGGATATGGGAAAGGCAATGGAATTTGGGCGTCACTGGGATTCCAGGACCAACCTCAGGCTGGCTGAGCAGCTAACAACAGGGCCCTTCTGCAGAGCTGGGGTCTTCTCATTCCTGGAGACCATCCGAATGGGGGAAGGGAGGCCATAAGCATCTATTTCCTTCCAAGCAGCAGACAGGGATTAGACTTAGTTGTGCAGCCCTATGAGGCCCAACATCTGGTGTTCTCAGGGTGACTTCTTGGTTTCTTTGTGCCCCCAGGTCATAGTCTTCCTCCAAGGTACGGCAGGGCTTCCACTTTGGTTTCCATGGCCAACACCCTGTGTCCTTGTTAGCACACAAGCCTTTCCACCTCCCAGTCTGTAGGGATAGACTCACTCTGATCCTTTCTTTGCCCGGATCTTGGGGATCGTTTCCCCAGGGAGATAAGGTCCCATATTGGATCCTCAGGCAGAAACCAGAAAGACCCAATACTGTTGACCAATTCTCCAGAATTCTAGCTCCCCAGAGAGGAACGTTCAGACAGTGATGGCTTCAGCTGCATCAAATGAGAGTTTACAAGCCTTGTTGACCCCAAAAAGTCCCTGTAGGGATGCAGAAGCCACAAAGGACCATGATGAGAACATTAGGGAGGAGTCTGAGCCGGGGGTTGTGGTCACTGAGGAAGGGGAGAATGCCGGCACAGAGAGAGGTGGGCTTGACATGGCTCGGCCCCCAGGCAGGACAGCATTTACTCAACAGTTATTGCATAAGTGCCTCCTGGGAGCCAAGCTCTGTGCTGGGCAATGGGGGTTCCTGGACACGAGACATGGCTCTGAAGAAAAGACGTAAACAATATGACATGGACACTGAGGGTGCTGTGGGAGGAGAGGGCAGGCCACTGACCCAAACAATGAGGCACGGGAAGGCTTTTAGAGGAGCTTCTGAGTTGTCTAAGTAGGAGACGAATCTCCAAGAGAGAAGACAAGAAGGTATTCATTCATTTACCCAACCAATATTTACTCACTGTCTCTCTCTGCCAGGCAGTATTCTAGGGGCTGGAGATACCACAGTGAACAAAAGAGTCTCAAATCTTTGTCTGTATTGAGCTTATGTTTCAGGGTAAGGGTAACCATGCTGTATTCAGGGTTATGTGAGTTCAGCATGATTAGAACTAACGAGAGACAAGAGTGAGAAGATGTGTGGGGTGAAATTGCATGAGCCTTGCATTCCACAATAAGACTTTGGTCTCCAGGAATGAGAAGACCCCAGCTCTGCAGAAGGGCCCTGTTGTTAGCTGCTCAGCCAGCCGGAGGCTGGTTCTGGAATCCCAGTGACCCCCAAATTTCATTGCCTTTCCCATATCCTATCCGGAAGCAGCTGCAGGGTCACTGAAGAATTTCACACAATTGACATCTGCATTTCAGCTGGGCAGTGGGAGAAAAGGTTGAAGGTAGAAGAAGACCTGAAGTTGAGCCCAGTTAAGAGACTGCTGGAATACTCTGGATGAGAAGCCAGGGGGCGGCAGTAGGAATGGAGAGACACAGATACATTTGAGGGGTATGAACTACCAGACAAGAAAAACAAGAGGAGCCTGGGAAAGCATCCAGTTTCTTCTGTGGGTGCCTGGAGGGATGCCGTGTTGAGCGGATCAC